>NC_051442.1:0-7340 GCF_001649575.2 Kryptolebias marmoratus
CTAAGACCTGCTGAAGCTCAGCTGGGTTAGTTCTGCTCCTGGACCTTCCTCCCAGCAGTCCAGACTTTTCTCTAGACTTTCTGAAGGTTTTTTCAGTTTTTCTTTGGACTGGTCCAGCAGAACTGTTTCAGCAGAATCGGTCCAGCAGAACTGGTCCGGTCCAAAGACTGAAACTGAGAGAAAAAGCAGCCAAAGATCTCCAGAAACCTGATCCAGACCACAGAAGGTCTGGCTGCTTGGAGGAATAATATCACCTACTGAGGACTGGATCAGGAGACCCTGCTAACATGATGATGGTGACGATGATGATGATGATGATGATGATGATGATGATGATGATGATGACGACGACGACGACGACGACGACGACGATGATGATGATGATAATGATGTTTCAGGCAGAGAAGATCAAGAAGAAGAGGAGCTCCCTCCTCGGGACCTTTCACGTGGCTCACAGCTCCTCCCTGGACGACGTCGACCATAAGATCCTCTCCGCCAAGTGAGTGAAACCTTTTCCTGATAAACCTGGACGATCCTGCAGCCAGAATGGAGCCGTTAGCTGTCAGACGCCATGTTTTACCTGCACAGGTGTTAACGCCCCTCCCCCCTCAGGCAGGCCCTGGCCGAGGTGACAGCGGCTCTGCGGGAGAAACTCCACCGCTGGCAGCAGATCGAGTCTCTGACGGGTTTCTGTTTGGTAAACAATCCGGGACTGGGAGCGCTGGCTAACGCCCTGAACCTGGACCCGGCCTTCCTGGGTCTGCGCCCCCCGGCCCCTCAGAACCTCCTGCTCTCTGACGACCTGGACGACATGGACGAGGACATCCTGTCTCCTGGGACTCTGCAGTGTAAGTCTTTATGAACGCTGAGGTCCAGAGAGGATCGGTTCTGATCTTTGTCCCAGTTTATCTGTGTCTGCAGCAGCGCCCCCTGCTGGGTGGACCCTAACATGTTAGACAGAAGTCTGAGTTCAGTTCTACTTTTCTTAAAGCTGTTCGAGTCACGGGGACACGACAGGACAACAGGGTCCCAGAAATAATTAGACAGCTTAAAGCTGCAGGTGATCAGTTATTGTGATTAACTAAGTTCTGCTTCCTCAGTTAACCTTCACCTGTCCTCATCCTCGCTCAGCTCACCTGAGCTCCGCCCTCCTCTGATTGGTCCTTGTCTCAGATTCTCTCTCCTGATTGGCTCCCGCAGACGCAGCCTGGCAGATGGATCGGCGCGTGAGCGACCTGTGGCCGTTGAGTGGCATCACGGACAACCAGTCGCCATGGAAACAATCAGGTTGGCCCCGCCTTCTTTTGTCTGTCTCTGATTGGCTCGCTTCCTGGTGATGTCATCATGTTTTTAAGGTTTGATAATAATGAAAGTTACTCCTGATTAAATTTATTAAAAACATTTAAACTCCTAAATCTGAGCAGGAAAATAAAAGTTGCTCTTCTGTTTTTTTAGATTTGTAAATCTGATCATTTTTATACTTTGTAAAATATTAATTTGAAAATATTTCTTGTTTTCCTTCAAAATAAAAGCGTAGTGTAACTCTTCTTCCTGCAGTTCAGAGTCTGATGCCCCTGCGACCGAGGATGGGAGACCCCGCGCTGGCGTTCAGCTCTCAGAGGTTGGTAGAGGGGCGGGGCTTATCTCTGAGTAGGTGTGGCCTGTTGTCTTATTTGTTCTTGCCTGCGGGGGGTGCCGTGGCGCCGCTCCGTCAGGTGTCCTCACCTGCAAAGAAATGGCCGTCAGCGTTAGGGTTCCTAACACGTAAAGATTTTTATGGTTTTTAAATGTAGAAAATATCAAAAGAACTAAATCTAACCTTTTATTTCAGGTAAAAGTCTAAACTTTCTGTGTTTTTGATGCTCAAAACTGGAATAAAAAGATTCAGGTTTTGATTCTTACTAATCGTAGATTTTCTAACAAAAACAAATCTTTGAATGAAAACTTTAAACTTTACTAAAAAAACTCTGGAAAGATTAGAAACTGGACTATTTCCAGGAACCTCACCTGGAACTTCACGTAGACTCAGCTGGTTGACTTTTCTTCTTCTCTCCCTCTCAGGGACATCATGAACCGCTCTGACTCCGACTCCGCCCTTCCGCTCTCTCTCAGCGAATCACAAGCTCTGAATGTCTCCAAGTCATACCTGAAGGCGTCCAGGCTCCACCCCCGGCAGGGTCAGAGCTCCGCCCACAGCGGAGGAGGAGGAGGTCTGGAGAAGAGCTCCAGTCTGGTGGAGCTCAGAGGTAGCTCCGCCCTCTCCTCCTCCTGCTCTACACGCTCCCTCTGCATCACGCCGGACACCACCGTCTTCTCGTCCTCCGCCTCGTCCAGCTCGTCGGGGAGCGGTCTGGGGGGCGGGGCCCAGCTGGCGAGCAGGAGGAGCCCCTCGACGGAGGCCGGAGGGCAGCAGTCTGACTCATCCAGCAACGGGAGGAGGAAAGCTTTCCGTCAGCTCTTCAGGAAGAAGCAGGAACGCCGCTGACGATGTTTCAGCTCCGCCTCCAACAGAAACAACAAACTGACTACAGGCAGGAGGAGCAGAAACACGCCCTAAACTTCAGGATGGACTGGATTATTTATGAAGGGGATAAAACCCAACAACACGCCGGTCTAAAGACGAAAGATTCAATAAAACCAAAGAGTGACTAAATGTTATTTCTTCTATTTCACTGCAGATTCTCTTCTGCATTTCTTCCAACCACTTTTATATTCCTGTTATTGAACGGCACTTTTCCTGGTTTTGTTTGTTAAAAAGCAGAATCTTTCATCCTGAAAAACATTTTTTTTGAACATCGTTCCTTCAGGTTGAGGTGGTTTTATTCAGATCTGGTAAGTTATTATCCATCGAGATTTTCAGCAGATTTAAACTTTAAATCTGCTGAAAATCTCTCCAAAAACTCAATAAAACTCTTCCAGCTGAGCCTTCCTCTTCAGGAGCAAAGCATCGTGGGTAATGTGGTTTATAAAAAGTCTCCAGGTGGAGAGATGTGGTCATGTGACCAGCAGGTGGCAGCACTGAGTGGCTGAAGAGCAGCAGCATGTTTAAAGGGTTAGAGGTCGGGGTTACAGGGTCAGAGGTCGGGCTCAAAGGCCTCCTCTGGGTTTCAGGAACATCTCCATCCAGGTTCTAAAGTTCTGGATCCAGATCTCTGAAGCCAGTGAAGAACAGGATCAGGGGTCAGAACTGACTGAAGTTCTGACCCGAAGACTCAGAGTCCAACGAGTCTGAGATTCAGAGCCAGGCCCAGGAAAAGATCCGGATCAGCAGAGTCATTTCAGCATTTTCTATGTTGTTGTTGTTGTTGTTTACAGTCGCCTCCGGCAGACTTCGTTATTTTAGCTGTTCTTCCATCAAAACGTTCGGCTCATTCAGCCATCTGCTGAATGAGCCGAATGAGGATGCTGGGACTTCTGGGTTCCCGTAGAAACCCACGCGGTTCTTTGGCTACTTTTAGCTTTTAGCTCGTGTTAACAGGTTTCAGCTGTCGTTCGCAGCTGTTCCACGTTGTTTACAGATGTTTTAACAGGAAGTTCTTCTTCTGTTTGTTCAGACGTTCCTGGTTTAATAAAGTTTGTTCAAAAACACTGACAGGTGCTTGCAGAAGCTGCTGTTGTGCAACATCACATTTCCAAGACGTTTATTTGACCTTATAAGGCTTTCTCCTCCATCACAGCTTCTTCCTGTCTGATAAGCTCCGCCCTCTTTGACCACATCCTGTTTCTGCGCTGCAGCCAAACCACTGGCTCTGATTGGTCGAACCACAAACTGCAAATCACCTTAAAGGCAGAAGATGTAAAAGTTGAGTTTGTTTACTTTAAGAAACAGAAAATCGTTTGTTTGAAGCCTAAAAGTCGTCGGCGTCCCTCTGCAGTCAGGCGGACGTGACGCAGAGCGCCTCAACTTCCTGCTGCAGGGCAGCGAGGAGCTGCAGGTTCCTCTTCAGCAGCACCAGCTGTCAGCACGGCGGTGGCAGGCTCATGGTTGGGGCTGCAACGGTGCGGTCACATCCAGAACCTCAGCCTGACCTTCAGAGAGCGGAGCAGGAACTGGAAAGAAGAGTGGGTCAAAATGACTCCACAACCATGTGTTCTGGATCAGAGGCTGAACCAGAATAAATACAGACATGGTTGGTTCCGTTTGGATCATTTAGAACCTGAAAATGACCCGATCAGTCCTGAAACCTTCGGCTTTATTTCCCCAGAACCGAAAACTGAAGAATGGTTAAAAGATTTCTGTATTTGAAACTTTTGAGGGTGAAGAAGTCGGAGTTGAAAACCCAAACAAACAGAAACGATGAGCATGTGACAGAACATGAGCTGACCCCCCCCCTCCTCTCTCTCTCTCTGTGGAACTGAAGGTCTCTCGCCCCGACATGACTCTCGGTCTATATTTACCCTGCAGGCCTCCTCCCTCCCTCTTTCACACATACTCGACATATTGAGGCGGCTGACAGGCGAAGCAGCAGGATGGAGGTAAAACTTTTCTTTCTGCTGCTGATCGAGTCGGTTTTTCTCTTTTCTGTGGCGTTTATTGAAAATTACAAGTAAAGAGGAAGAACTCAGGAGAATAAACAAGGAGTAACGGACGTTTGTTTCACTTGGTAAAACAACGAATCCTGCAGCTTGGATTTGGTGTGAGCTGTGAGCGAGTCAACAGGAAACCAAACGATGCATCGTCGACATAACTGTGAAGTCTGACGTGTCGTCAACTCGTTCACGCCGTTCCTTTCAGTCAGACGAAGCTGAGTATTTACGTCAGCTGCACCTCAGATCGATCGAATAAAACAAGTCGCACGTGTTTGAGGAGGGTTGTGATCATTCCATAGGTCAGATTCCTAAAAGGGACTTCCTAACGGCCATTTCTCCACATACGGAGAGCCTCAGGGCTCCGTCTTTAGCCCAGTTTGAGTTCTTTAGTTTTTGTAAATAAAGAACATGGTTTAATATAAAATAAGTTGTTTATCTGAGGCTGTTTCTAGTTTAAGACCTGCTGAGAACCAGATGGTTTTATGTTCTTAAAAGTTTTTAACCAAAACTGTAAACGGAGCTGAAACTGATTAAGACTGAAATTAAATGTTTTCTCCTTAAAGAGGATTTGTTCATGAGATTTCCACCTGATTTCTGTAACATCTCTTATCAAATCACAGGATGTGATGGGAAGTTTCAGAAAAGTAGACATGTTCAGGAACCACCAACAAGCAGCTAAACCCTCATTAGTTGTTTGTTCTTTAGTTTGTCTCTTTCCTCAGTGAAATAAATGAGTTTTAGTTTCTTCTGACTGCCAGACCGTCACTGAGAGGCCAAGAACCTTCAGCTCTTCTTGTGGCTCAGGTCCGAACTGTAAAAAACAACACCATAGGAAAAGATCCGGGTGGAGGGGTCAGGGAGCGAGGAACGTGAGACAACTTTGGGAGGGTTTGGGGACAGAGGAGACCAAATTAAGACTGACTGGAGACAAAAACAGGCTCAAACTAAAGACTGAACTACTGCAGAAACAATGGTTTTATAAGAATACTGCTGTAGGAAGGACTGTTTGCAGTTCAGAGGTGCTGAAGTTTCACTTCAGTGAGATTATCTGAGATTATCTGCCTCGCAGTGAAACTCTGTAAACGATGAAAAGGAAACAGATGATTTCTTCTGATCCTTCAGGTTCTTTACACTCCTCTGTCTGTGTTGTTGTTCTTTATTTTATTTACGGTTCTAATCCCGGTGTCTCGGTCAGTTCTGTGGTTTCTGGTTGTACCTCCAGGTTTCCAGCTGCAGCTGAAGGAAGTGGTTTAACGGCCGTTTTCTTTTGTCACTTCCTGCCTCCAGCTTTCAGCCCGACGAGTCAAGCTGTTTGTCATTTTATTATCTGATGAATGTCAGCTGTGTCTGCAGGCAGCCATCTTTGTGCGGACGAAGCCTTTGACCCAGATTAATGATAAGAACCCGTGAAGTTTTATCAGAGACTCTTATTCAGACTTTATTAGCTGGGTTTGTTGTTCGTGGTTGGGTTTAAACTCTGTGTTTGTTTTGTTGTTTAACAGCAGATTCACGAGATTCTTCTGATGTTTTACTGTTTAACAAGCAACAAATTAAAGAATTAATTATTAAAAAAAAACATTGATTAGTGATTGTTGTTCTTGTTGTGGTGCGTGCAGCGGTTTGTTGTCCTACCTGCCGTAACTCTCACCTGTTCACCTGTTCCTGCAGGAGGAGGCCCAGCCCCGCCCCTCTGTGGCCGAACTCGCAAGTCGATTCAAAGGTTCGAATCCTCCGCTGAACAACGAAGCTGTGAGTTTGATTCTGAACGCAAACAGAAAGAAATGCCTCTAAAAGTGACGGCTGATGTTGTTTGTTTGTTTGTTTGTCAGGATAAACCGGTCAGACGGCGACCCCCTCGGACCTTACAGCTTCCAAAACCACAAGGAGACGATCAGGAGGTGAAACTGGAGCTGGAGGACCTTCCTGCAGCTGAAACGCTAACAGCTAACGGCTAAAAGCTAACAGCTAAATGTAAAAACAGGCTAGAAAAAGATAAAAGCAGCTTAAAAGACAGAAAGAGAGGAAACTGAAAAGATCTCAGAGTTTCTCTGTGGAAAATAATTCAAAATAAAGTGAAATATTTAGAAAAGTTAATAAACATAAAGATTATTTAAAAACATCCTGAAGAGAGAAAACAAATAAACAACAATAAAAAGTGAAAAGACAGGAAGTTACTTTAGGAACCTCTGAGAACGTGGGAAAAAAGAGCTTCAGCACCTCCTCAGCTTGACATGTGTTGAATAACGTTTTGTTTGTTTGTTTGTTTCTTTTAGGCTCCGCCTCCCGTCACGTCACCTTCTAAAGTCAAGAGGAACTCGGCTCTGATCGAGAAGCTCCAGGTGAGTCCAGGTGATGGAGTCTGCTGCCCCCTGCTGGTGAGGTCACAGTGACATCATAGTGACATCACAGTGACATCACAGTGACGTCACTCGCTCTCTCTGTTCAGGCCAACCTCGCTCTGTCCCCCACGGCGCCTCTGAAGAGCCCCGGCCTCAGAGTCCTGCCTCTCCCCTTCCCCCCGCCCTCCTCTGGCTCCACCCCCACTTCCCTGGTAACCACGCCCTCCTCGGTCACGCCTACCAGCCCCGTCCTCACGTATCCACAAACAGAAGAAGGCCCCGCCTCCTTTGAAGCCCCTCCCTCTGCAGAGGACGGAAACATTCTTGCCAGCATCAACAAGGTGAAATTTTATTGATTTATGTCCTCACCTGTGTCCCCTCACCTGTCTGTCCTCACCTGTCTATCCTCACCTGTCTGTCCTCACATGTGTCCTCTCACCTGTCTATCCTCACCTGTCTGTCCTCACCTGT
>NC_051442.1:7903-9311 GCF_001649575.2 Kryptolebias marmoratus
TCTGTCCTCACTCATGTCTCTCTGCTCTGATTGGTCCATCTCCAGGGCAGAGCTCGGGTCTCAATCCGCCGCCGTCCTCCGTCCCGCCGCCACAGGAAGTCCAGCGGTGGGGACGAGGTCAGCGACGCCGCAGACACTGAACGCAGCTCCCGGACCGAGGGGGAGGAGAAAACAGGAGGAGGTGAGGAAGAGGGAGGAGGAGGAGGAGGAGACGAGGTTTTCAGGAAGGATGTTCAGACAGATTCTTCTTCATCACCTGATAAAAATGAAGAGGAGGAGATGAAGATCAGCGAGGAGGGAGGAGGGGAGGAAGCATCGTCTTCATCACACACGAGAGAGGAAGAGGAGGGAGGATCGCCTTCATCACACACAAGAGAGGAAGAGGAGGGAGGATCGTCTTCATCACACACAAGAGAGGAAGAGGAGGGAGGATCGTCTTCCTCACACCTGAGAGAGGAAGACAAACAGGAACCACCTGAGGAAGATGAGGAGAAGATGAAGGTCGGACTCTTATCTGTTTGAACAGTTTGTTTCGAACAAACTGAATTCTGTCTGTTGATGAACCTTAACTCTTCTCAGACTTCGTCCTGATGGCGTCCTGATGGCGTCCGTCTGAGCGCGCTCACTGTGACCCGGAGCCCCTGGACAGCCGGGAGGGAGACCCCGCGGCAGCGTGGCCTGTGGGAAAATTGGCGCTGAGAGAAACTGTGAGCTGCTGGTGGTGAGGAGGAAGCTAGAAACGAGCTTCTCAGCCAGCAGCTTCGTTTTAAGCTTCATTTTCATGTTTTTCTAAAGTTTTCTTGCTGTGAGCAACGTTCTGATGTCTGAACGGTGAACTGAAGTGTTGCTCCAGAAAAATAAAGTTTTTATTCTAAGACTAATTCTATTTATTCATCTTTGTGAAATTCAGACAAAACATGACTGTTTGAATAAGACATGAGGCTCGAAGAGTGCGTCACTTTCTGGTGTTTGAAAAGTCACAGGGAGGCGGGCGATAATGTAACAACCTCTGTGTGTTTGTCTGTTAGCAAAATATCTCGTGAACCAGAGGACGGATTTTGGGACTCACTGGATGAACATCTGCACCTGTCAGCTACAGCCAACACAGAAACAGCTGAGGTTTGGTCTGGTAGTAGCTGAGAGTGGTTACAGCCACACGCTCTGAGAGCTAACAGGTCACAGCAGGTCACTGCAGGTCACTGCAGGTCACTGCAGGTCACAGCAGGTCACAGCAGGTCACTGCAGGTCACAGCAGGTCACAGCAGGTCACTGCAGGTCACTGCAGGTCACAGCAGGTCACAGGTCAAACATCAGGTCCAGAGGAGGAGAAACCTGTCATTTCTCCTCAGAGAGACACGCCTTCCTTCAGTGAAAGCTGGGCCTGTGGATGGATGGAGGGTTGGATGGA
>NC_051442.1:9411-10860 GCF_001649575.2 Kryptolebias marmoratus
CTGACCCAGAAACTCATTCTTCAGATACAGCTTGACTGTTGAAGGAAATGTTTTATAGTTAAAGAACCAACAGTTCCTGAAGGAAGTTTTTGTCTCTGCTTGGTTTAGCTGTGGCGGCCATTTTAAATCAGGGTAAAGTTAATCAGTTTAAGACGCTCATTCAGCAGAAGGTCTAAACAAGTCAATCAGGCTTCAGATTTCTGTTTATTCAGTTAGGCCCGTCTGATCTTCATGCTGTCGCCCCCTGCAGGCCATCCAGGACATCACACGGAACAGAGACATCGACCCCGAGGAGATCGTCACGCTCATTTTTGAGAGGATCGACGTGAAGGGAGAAGGTAAAGCTTAACAGGAGGTTCTGTTTGTGGTTCTGATGGGGAACTGGCTCAACGGTTTGCTGTCTGACTGTAACACCTGCTGACCTTTGACCCCTCAGGTGAGATGACCCTGGAGGAGTTCATCGAAGGAGCCAGAGAGCACCCAGACATCATGGATATGTTGAAGAACCTGATGGACCTGACGCCGGTTCTGGAGATTATAGTGAAGGGCCGACAGCCCATCATCAAAGACTGACAAGAACAATCGAACCTTCTTATCTCCAGACTTTTGGTGGCCTGCGACCCGATTGGTCGGTTCGGTTCTTTCTCGTCTACAGCCACGAACGTTTGAACAAACTTTATTCAGGTTCCTGTGCAGAACTCGTCTTCACTCCGGGCTTCCAGAACCGGTCCCGCCGCTCCACGGTCAGATGACATTTGTATGTCCTCAGTGTCCAAAGTTCATTTTTTACTGCAGCTGAATTCATTAAAAGATATTTTTATTTCATCTGAGATCAAATAAATCTGCTTCTTACAGGAAGCACAAAACTCCAAACTTCAAATTAAAATCTTGGGTTTCTCTTTAAAACAGAACAGCGTCGATTCAAATCTGGGTGTAAACTTTGACAACTGAGAAGTTTTATAAAGTTTATAGTTTCTGTAACTGAACTTTTTCACAAAGGCAGCTTCGTACTTCCTGCCGACCCGATTCAGCTTCAGAACATTCATGGTTCTGTTTAAAGTTCTGCTCCTGTGGGTCTGTCCGGAGGACGGCGTCTCACAGCAGTGCATGCTGGGAATTTAGGGACCCGTAAAACGTTCCCAGCAGGCCGGTTCTGGAGGGCCTGAGGTCCAACAAACCGGGCCTTTGGATCAGAACAGGAGCTCTAAGAGCTTCAACTCTCGTCTCTTTAATGAACTTTAAATCAATGAATTCATCTGGACCACAACCCGGGTCATCTCCTTCAGTGTTCAGGACCTGGACCTGGACCACAACCCGGGTTATCTGCTTCAGTGTTCAGGACCTGGACCTGGACCAGAACCCGGGTTATCTGCTTCAGTGTTCAGGACCTGGACCTGGACCAGAACCCGGGTTATCTGCTTCAGTGTTCAGGACCTGGACCTGGACCAG
>NC_051442.1:13654-16782 GCF_001649575.2 Kryptolebias marmoratus
CCTGGACCTGGACCAGAACCCGGGTCAGTTTCAGTGTTCAGGACCTGGACCTGGACCCGGGTCAGTTTCAGTCTCTTTCCTGTCATGTGGTTTCGGACTGAAGGATGAGAATCGGGTCCGACTGAGGAGGAAGTTCTGGTTTTATTCAGAACCAGGTCTGAAATCTAAACATTGATCTGTCGGAGGCTTTTTCATTTCCATCATTTTGACTTTGATGTAGAAACTAAACAAACAAAATAATAAATCTTATTTTACTGATTTATGTCTTTTAACTAAAAGTCCAGATTCTGTTTCTTCCTGCTGGAAACTTTCAGCTCAGCTTCCATAAATAAACATAAAACCTTTAAACCGTCTGGGTCTAAAATCTTTGTTTCAAAGAGGAACTCAAAGTTTGAAGTTGATGTGAAACTTGTTGAAATGGATCAGATTCAGTGGATCTGGATCAGTCGGATGTTTTCTGTTGATCCGAGTTCTTCTGTCCAGTTTTCAGATCCATGTCTTATGTTGCCTTAATAAAGTTTTTAACCAAACCGTCTCAGTGATTAATGTCACTTTAAGCTGTCCTCTTCAGATTTATTACATGAAAAAAACACATTTCTGCCTTTATTGGCTTTTTATTTTATTTTATTTGTCTTTGTTAACTAAAGAGACGTGTGGGTTCAGAACGTTGGAATGGGTCAGAACCGGAGGCGTCCAGAATCCAAACTTCAGATCAGGACCAACATGAGCAGAAATCTGAGACGTCCTGAGCTGCTTCAGCTGTCTTTGTGTCCATCTTGTCTTCTTTCAGCTGTCTTTGTGTCCATCTTGTCTTCTTTCAGCTGTCTTTGTGTCCATCTTGTCTTCTTTCAGCTGTCTTTGGGTCCATCTCGTCTTCTTTCAGCTGTCTTTGTGTCCATCTCGTCTTCTTTCAGCTGTCTTTGTGTCCATCTTGTCTTTAGCAGCTGCTGGATTAAAGTCTCTGGATCAACGATTCACTGAAAGAGTTCAGTTTCTGTCTTCAGAGGAGGAAGTATTTCCCAGCATGCATCAGTCAGAGGGAGGGGAGAACCGCGTCAGATAGTTCAAGTCCCGCCCCTCTTCCTGCTGCGCTCTGATTGGTGGTGTCAGGGGTGTGGGTGCCTTGCTCAGAGGCAGGTGGTGCCGGGGGTGTGGGTGCGGGTCCGACCTGGGGGCTCACAGCTGTTTGGGTTTGGGCTCGGCCCGCAGCAGGCTGGCGTAGAGGCGCAGGAAGGAGTAGCAGACGCCCAGGGAGCAGTACACCGAGGTGGCCAGCAGGGGGAGGAACGGCAGCCTCTGTTTCCACGGCGACAGAGGGACGACGACCTCACAGGCCACCGCCACTACGGCCAGGCCCAGCAGGTAGAGCACCTCCAGAGGGCGGAGCAGAGAACCACTGAGGAGAGAGTAATCTGATTACTCTTCAGTCCTGCTTCAGCTGGACTTCAGGGATGATCAGAACCAGGCTGATGTCTTCAGACTTCATGGACCGACCTGCTCTCCTCTAAAACGTTCTCATCATTTCAGCTTATTAGAGGCTGAAGATCAGTAACTGCTCAGGAAGCAGAATTATTTTATTACAGAATCTGTTTCTAAAGATTTCTGATGATTGTGTTAAACCCTAACCTTTAACCTCTAATGGGACAAAAGTCCGGTTCTAGGAGTCTGACTCAGGTGTGTCTTACCTGTGGAGCTTCCTGAGAGCAGCGAAGGAGAAGATGGTGAACATCAGCATCACACACACCTTGATCAGCAGCTCTGGAAACACATTTCACTTCCTGTCATCAATCTGAGCAGAGCTGTCAGCCGAACCAACGGCTGAATTCCATTTCCTTCATCAGACAGGAAACAGCATGACTCAGCTAAAAACATCCAACCGCACAGGATCCAGCAGATAACACAATATAACAGGAAGTCCACGCTCTTATTCTGAAGTCAGTCTGGGAAGACTCTTATTCTGAAGTCAGTCTGGGAAGACTCTTATTCTGAAGTCAGTCTGGGAAGACTCTTATTCTGAAGTCAGTCTGGGAAGGCTCTTATTCTGAAGTCAGTCTGGGAAGGCTCTTATTCTGAAGTCAGTCTGGGAAGACTCTTATTCTGGAGTCAGTCTGGGAAGGCTCTTATTCTGGAGTCAGTCTGGGCTGCAGAGCATCAGTTTTGACGATGGGTGACTCAGCAGCAGGTCTCTGCCTCGACTTGCAGACCTGAACTGACCTGTTGGTCAAAGACCAGTCTGACGCACCTGCAGCAGGTCCGGGTCGTGGTTCTGATTACCTGCGGGCGTGAAGAGCAGCGGGAACAGCGAGTAATGTCCTGTGGTGGTCAGGAGCAGGAATATCCCAGCATCCTCTCTGCTCTCCACCGCCAGGAAGCTGCGGGAAAACAAACAGACGAGTTCAGATCCGCCTGACGGTTCTGCGGTCCAACGGGTCGGGTCAGCCGGCCCACCTGAGCGGCAGGATGGCGAGGAGGACAGCCTTCTCGTGGACGTGCCATCCGAACATGAAGGAGCCCAGAGCGCAGAGCAGCAGGCAGCGCAGGAAGCCCCGCCCACCGCGGGGACGCCACCAGATGGACGCCGCCGCCGGCTTCAGACGGGAGGAGAACAAAAAGCACTGATCAGAACCGAGGAGGTCCACCCGAGCTCGGACCCGGTTCTGTCTGAACCTGGACCTGTTCAGACTGAACCCAGACCTGGTTCGGACTCACCAGGATGGACAGAACCGTGCAGACGAGTGTGATGGAGGGAGAGATGGAGGGGAGGACCGAGTGCTGGAACTCCTGGACCAAACCGCCCGTCATGGCGGCTCGAGGAAGCTCCACCTCCTGCAGCAGCTTCAGACGAACGCCTCAACAAAATAAAAGGTTTCATTTTTATTTAAAACTGTCAAAATAAAACTTATTTTCCTTTAAACTGCGTTCACGAGTCTGAACGCTCAGAGGGGGAGGAGCCTCACCGAGCAGCGCCAGAACTTTATCCAGAACGTTGTACAGAGCCCAGACGTTGGGGGCCCAGTAGGCGTGACAGAGACCCCGTTTGAAGGGGAAGAGCCGGGTCAGAACCTGAGGCATCTGGCCCTGAAAAACACCTCATCTTCATCAGGAGGAGGAGGAGGGGGAGGGGGGAG
>NC_051442.1:16882-19922 GCF_001649575.2 Kryptolebias marmoratus
GGATGGAGGGTTGGATGGACGGATGGACGGACGGATGGACGGANTGGATGGATGGATGGACGGATTGATGGATGGATGGATGGATGGACGGACGGACGGACGGACGGACAGACAGACGGACGGACGGACGGACGGACGGACGGATGGACGGATGGATGGATCAGAGACAGAACCCAACAGAACCCTGACCTGTGAATCCTCTAAAACAAGCAGCAGTTGCAGAAATGTTTTCGAAGCTAAAAGTTGAAACCAGCAAAGAAAGTTAAAATCAGCAACAAACTAAAATCAGCAACAAGCTAAAATCAGCAACAAGCTAAAATCAGCAACAAGCTAAAATCAGCAACAAGCTAAAATCAGCAACAAGCTAAATTCAGCTAAAGACATAAAACCCGAGACAGCAGCTGAAGCAGCTGAAGGGACCTTAACGTGTTCTTTGGGTAAATATTTGGAAATCAGCCGTCTCTGACTCAGCATTCAGTGTATTTAAGCAGAAATAAATAAACCACGGGGAAACTGCAGCCTCTGCTTCCTGCACACGGTCTCACAGAAAACCTGGGAGCGCCAGTCAGGTCTGAGCATGCTCAGTGAAGACCAGCTGGCCCGTTTCCATCAGACTCAGCAGGGGCTAATCTGCCGGGGACTTCTCCCAGGAAAAGAAGGTTCTGGGTGGAGAAGCTCTCTGTGGCTAAATCTGCCTCTGATAATCTGTTTGATCCTTGGATTGGCTCACATCTCTGCAGCCTGAAATAAAAGCGATCAGCAGGAGGAGGTTTCGACCGTGGAAACTCCAGCTTCGCTGCCAGAAACGGCTCTACAATGCCTCACCCACATTTACTCCAGTGATTACATGGAAAAGGTCAAAGATGGGCTCCTAAACAGGAGGACTGCATGTCCCAGAATGCTTTGCTGTAGGAAACAACCAATCAGAGAGCAGAGACACAAGCTACAGTGTCTGCAGTTCTGTCCGAACTACGACTGTCAGAAGATCCTTCAGAGACAGACCTTCTGACCCTCAACCAGGAAGACAAATCAAAAAACCAGCCCAAACCATCAGCCCTCCACCACCGTGCTGACAGCTGCAGTGCATTCTGGGTAAACACCTGTCCTCTGGTCTGGTTCTGGTCCAGAAGTCTTCTGGTTCCTTCAGATGAACCTGAGTCGAGCTGCCATGTTGTTTTTAGAGAGAAGAGGCTTTAACCTTTGACCTTTGACCTGCTGACTGAGGCCTGTAGAGTGTCTGAGCACTGCACGGTCTGACCTTCAGGGTGAATCTGTCTTAAATGTCTCCTCCTGTGAATAATCTTTCTCTCTGTAGAACGATGGACTCCAGATGACCTTTGACCCTTCCCAGGTTGATGGGCAGCAGCAGCTGCTCCTCTGAGGTCATTGCTGATGTCATTTCGCCCTGGCGTTGTGCTAACTCACACCTGGAGAACCTGCTGCTGGACTGTAGTTTTTTCTGAAATATTAACGTTTTGTTTTCGAGTTTTCAATCAGCCGGCACCAGTTGATCTGGATCCTTTCCAAATGTTTTAAGCTCATTAGAGGTTGTTCCTGATGGAGAACAAACAGCTCCCAGCAGGACAGACTGAAACTGTCACCTGCCTCAACCTGAGCAGGTCTGAAGGTTCAGGCTGGTTTCAATGTGACTCATCACAGAAATCAGATTTGTATTATTTTACAAACATAAAGCTAGTTCTTACTGACACGCTCGGATTCAGAACCATTCAGGACTTTCTCAGAGAAAAGTTCAGAAGGTTCAATCTCAAGGAAAGAATCTTTTCAGACTCCAAATGTTCCCAGGACGTTTCCAACAACCTGGACTTTATGATATCTGAGGTTAGAAGTTGAGTGGGTGGAAAAGTCCCGTTTGGGAACGGTTCTGCCCGGTTATGTAACCCTCCTGCAGCCAGATCGCCTTGTTGTCCTGAACTCAGCCGGTCCCGTCTCAGTCTTGGACAGGACAACTGCAGCAGAGCAGCTCATCTCATTAGGGAGTTATTTTGGGTGATTTGTTGATTCTTCCAGAACCTAAGAGGGTTAAAGAGTCCTGACGTTTGCTTTGAGCCTCCAGAGTCTCAGCATTCAGAACGCAGACCTGATCCAGCTTCATCCCCTCAGAACTACAGTCTTTTAGGACTTTCTCCTGTTCAGAGTCCAAACCTGAAGCTGCAGAGCTTCTTTAACAAACTCTGACCAGAGAAGAGGTCTGCAGCTCACGTCAGGCTGCTGAAAGCCTCTCTTCCATCTCTCCTCGTCCTCCAGCAGCCATGGGGAACCACGGCTCGAACCTGGACGACATCCTGGCCGAGGACATGCACCACTGGTACAACAAGTTCATGAGGGAGTCTCCATCAGGCCTCATCACGCTGTTCGAGCTGAAGGCCATCCTCAACCTGAAGGGCATCACAGAGCACGCCAACAGCTACGTGGAGCAGGTCTTCTTCACCTTCGACATGGACGGGGTGCGTTCCACACCAACACACAGTGACGGTGCAGACTGCCCTGGTTTCTGGTTTCAGGTTTTACTGGACAGGCCTGAGAGCTAAAAGCAAGTTGAAAATGACCTTTTTATCAGGTAACAGTATTATCTGTTTGGACATGGGAGACCTAAGGTTCCTGTCTGGGTTTATAGTGGAGGGTGTAATGATCTGATGTTAAAAGGTTGATTGCTGACAAAGAAATCTCTCAGAAACCTTCACCGGTTTCTTGTAGTTGGTCTCCAGAATTAAAGGCAGCTCCGGAGGGACTGGAAGCCAGAATCCTGGGTTGTTGAGACTTAATTCATCCAATGACGTAAATCAGGTTTTTGTCTTCCTCTAATAAAATAAAAGTACTGAAGACTTTCAAACTTACAGAATCAGCAGGAGATGAAATCATTATTTCCCCTCTGTCTGTGGAAAACTTACAGCTTTTAGTCATCCAGACAGCAGCACGTCCACGTCCCTCCTGGCATCAGTTGGTCCTTGGGACATCGGTCGTGTCCACGTCCCTCCTGGCATCAGTTGGTCCTTGGGACATCGGTCGTGTCCACGTCCCT
>NC_051442.1:22438-23149 GCF_001649575.2 Kryptolebias marmoratus
AAGTTCTAAACCCGGTCCTGTTGGAGCTCTAAACCCGGTCCTGTTGGAGCTCTAAACCCGGTCCTGTTGGAGCTCTAAACCTGGTCCTGTTGGAGCTCTAAACCCAACCAGTGAAGTCCTGAAGTTATCTGTCTGATATCAGTGATCAGCTCAGATGAAAGAAACGAGACGGTGATAATTTCACTTTTCTACTCTTTCCTTTCTTCTAATCTTTTATTTTACATTTTATTTTACATTCAGCTCTTTGTAACTATTCAGTTAACAGCTGAATTTACTTCTTTTAAATGCATTTCCCAAAATTGAACATATAATAGTAAAAACCAAAGAACTTCTGAATGGATCTAAAGAAAACTGATGTGGTCCAAACTTCAGAGTTAAGCCTGTGTGAAGAACCGGGTCGGGGCGGATCCTAACAGTCTCTACCGCCTGCAGGACGGTTACATCGACTTCGTGGAGTACATCGCTGCCGTCAGCCTGCTGCTGAAAGGAGAGATCAACCAGAAGCTGAAGTGGTACTTCAAACTGTTCGACCAGGACGGGAACGGCAAGATCGACAAGGAAGAGCTGGAGACCATCTTCACGGTGAGTTCTGCTTTAATACCAGCTAATAACGAACACGTCATCACCAGTAAGACCAGGAGAACCAAGAAACTCAAGTGTGGATAAATAAACAACAACAGAAGGTCATTAGTCCAGCTTTCAGTAGCATGT
>NC_051442.1:23249-23679 GCF_001649575.2 Kryptolebias marmoratus
TCTGTGGTTGGAACGTGGAGATGAAGTTACTGATCCAAATTCACGGGTTAACCAGAGAAACACTATCTAACCCGTCTGAGTAACAACAGCTGCTGATGAATGACGGTTCTTGATGTGGTTCCATCTGAGGGAGGGCCGGTGGTCCGGTCCAGACTGGCTCCCTGAAAGTCCTCCAGGTGCCTCCAGTGGTTTCATGATGTTCTGATGATCTTCGTTTTAAACCACTTCAGTCATTTTGATCTGAGACTCAGACCTTTATTCAGACTGATTTAGAACCAAATCACCAGCTGACCAGACCAGGTCGGGCCGGACCGGACCAGGCCCATCGGTTTGATTTCAGTGAAGATGTAGAAGAGACACAACGGACCCAAAAGTTCTAAACCCGGTCCTGTTGGAGCTCTAAACCCGGTCCTGTTGGAGCTCTAAACCC
>NC_051442.1:35838-36699 GCF_001649575.2 Kryptolebias marmoratus
CCTGGACCTGGACCAGAACCCGGGTCAGTTTCAGTGTTCAGGACCTGGACCTGGACCCGGGTCAGTTTCAGTCTCTTTCCTGTCATGTGGTTTCGGACTGAAGGATGAGAATCGGGTCCGACTGAGGAGGAAGTTCTGGTTTTATTCAGAACCAGGTCTGAAATCTAAACATTGATCTGTCGGAGGCTTTTTCATTTCCATCATTTTGACTTTGATGTAGAAACTAAACAAACAAAATAATAAATCTTATTTTACTGATTTATGTCTTTTAACTAAAAGTCCAGATTCTGTTTCTTCCTGCTGGAAACTTTCAGCTCAGCTTCCATAAATAAACATAAAACCTTTAAACCGTCTGGGTCTAAAATCTTTGTTTCAAAGAGGAACTCAAAGTTTGAAGTTGATGTGAAACTTGTTGAAATGGATCAGATTCAGTGGATCTGGATCAGTCGGATGTTTTCTGTTGATCCGAGTTCTTCTGTCCAGTTTTCAGATCCATGTCTTATGTTGCCTTAATAAAGTTTTTAACCAAACCGTCTCAGTGATTAATGTCACTTTAAGCTGTCCTCTTCAGATTTATTACATGAAAAAAACACATTTCTGCCTTTATTGGCTTTTTATTTTATTTTATTTGTCTTTGTTAACTAAAGAGACGTGTGGGTTCAGAACGTTGGAATGGGTCAGAACCGGAGGCGTCCAGAATCCAAACTTCAGATCAGGACCAACATGAGCAGAAATCTGAGACGTCCTGAGCTGCTTCAGCTGTCTTTGTGTCCATCTTGTCTTCTTTCAGCTGTCTTTGTGTCCATCTTGTCTTCTTTCAGCTGTCTTTGTGTCCATCTTGTCTTCTTTCAGCTGTCTTTG
>NC_051442.1:38755-63542 GCF_001649575.2 Kryptolebias marmoratus
GGGGGGTTCTGGTTCCGGTCCAACAGAGGACGTGGGTCTCACCATGACAACAAACGGACCGAAGGACAGAGCGAAGACCGACGTGACGATGCTGCCCAGAGCCAGCAGGCGCAGCGGGCTGAAACTCCTCCACCTGATGGAGCCATCTGCACAGAACCAAACAGAACCACGGGTCGATCAGAACCACGGGCCGATCAGAACCACGGGCCGGTCAGAACCCGGCAGAACCTCGTGAGGTGGTACCGTTGTTGTCCTGAGTGAAGCAGTAGCTCCTCAGCAGGAAGACGCCGTACGCCGGCGCCACGTACAGGAAGATGTGCTTCAGGTTGAGCAGGACGGCGAACAGCAGCGCCCCCTGCAGGTGGCGAGACTGGACAGGAAACAGGAAGTGATGTAACAGTTTAATCATAGCTGAGTCAGCATTCATGTCTTCTCAGGCTACATTTAGCTAATGTTAGCTTTTAGCTGCTGTTCTGCTTGTTTCAGCTTCTTCAGCGGTCACACTGTTTTCACTAAATGTTTCTGATTTTAAAACATTTTTACTGGAGACGTCAGCGCCTCGTTCTGACCCTCAGACCCGTTCTGACACTCGGATCGGCGCCTCGTTCTGACCGGTTCTGACACTCGGACCCGTTCAGACCGGTTCTGACGCTCGGACCCGTTCGAACCCGTTCGGACCGGTTCTGACGCTCGGACCCGTTCGGACCGGTTCTGACGCTCGGACCCGTTCGGACCGGTTCTGACGCTCGGACCCGTTCGGACCGGTTCTGACGCTCGGACCCGTTCGGACCGGTTCTGACGCTCGGACCCGTTCGGACCGGTTCTGACGCTCGGACCCGTTCGGACCGGTTCTGACGCTCGGACCCGTTCGGACCCGTTCTGACGCTCGGACCTGCAGATGTTTGGCCACCGACAGCAGCAGGAAACCAAACAGGAAGCCGTTGTACTGAAAATGAATGTCTGAGGAGGAAAACATGAAGAAAAATAACTTTTTGTTTTGTTTGAATCAGATGATCAGAACCTTTGACAGGTCAAAGGTCAACAATCTCAGTGCTGCCCCCTCTTGGTCATTTATTAGAATGCAGGTTTATATGGAGAGAAATATTTACAAACGTTTACATCATTTATAAAAGTGAAAACTGATCTTTTTGAATATTATAATCCACACAAATCTGACTGTTTTTACTGAACGGGTCTCTGTGCGTTCAAGCTGGTAAACATGTGAAAAACGTGAAAAACGTGATGACGAAGGAGGTGCCGCACAGATTGGGTCACGATGCGTTTGAGGACTGCAGGAAAGCTGGTTCATCTGATGTTGGTGTGGAGATTAGAGGACATATCTGTGATTTTTATCAGACTCATTTCTCTCCGGGGCTTTCAGAAACAGGAGCAGCGCCCTCTGGTGGAGACAAAAAATGTTTGTTCCAGTTCTGAATCAGAACCAAACTTAGAACTGTTCTGCTTCAAGAACCAAAACCAACTCAGAGCTGAAAAAAACAGTTTACCTCCAAGGCAGGGGGCGGAGTTACAGAGACCAACTACAACTCTGTAGGAGGTGAGTTTAAAAATACAAATAAAATTTTAAAAACCTCCTTATCTTAACTAAAGAGACCTGAAGCCTGCTTCTTCTTCCAACCAAAGCTGCAGGGGGTTGAATTAAAAACAGTTTGACACAAAAACCTGTCAGGTGTTTCATGAACCCAAACAGCAGCTGTTTGAGCTGAAGGATACGGTCGACGATGAAGAGGCCGAAGTTCCACAGCAGCAGCACGGCCAGGACGAAGGACGGTCGGCTCAAAACGTCCCGAGAGCCTCTCTGCTCCTGAACGCACCGGCAGCACCTGGAGAGGACAGAACCAATCAGGATGGAGGGACTGAAAACACCTGCAGAACTGAAAGTGGGTGAAAAAAGCAGCCAAAACCCAAAGACAGAGCTGCTGTTTAAAAGACTGGAAGGAAAATGAAAGCAGGACCGGATCGGGAGTTTTGGGGCAGAACTGATCAGAACCTGAACTCACTCTCTGACTGCGAGGATAAAAACACTGTCTGTGACGATGACAGACAGCCTCTGGAAGAGAACGGTGGACGGGCTGGCGTAGTTCAGGTTCTCCACCAGCAGCATGTTTCTGTCAAAGTGCTGCGCTGCCTGCGACAGGCCGAACTCGAACCAGGCGAACAGGGGCGGGTAGTCCAGAGTCCACTCAGACGTGTTCTGGAGACACACATCAGGACACTTTAATGATCTGTTTATAATCATCAAATCTCCTTCAACACTCTAAAAGAGCAAACAGGAGAGCCTGAAGTTCAGGTGGGACTGACCTCATGGTACCACCTGGACACTGGCAGGCTGTGTGTGATGGCCAACCAGTTCCTGTGCACCTCGAAGTCTGTGGAATGACTGAAAACAAGCAGGTAAACTGCAAACAGTGCAGAAAGACCAGAACGATAAACAATTCTGGGCTCGTTGACAGTGACGGAGCTGAAGTTGGCTTCTGATTCCACAGCTCAGTAAAGGGCTATTCTGCTGAATTTTCAGTGTCTGGATCATCTTTGATTAGCTCGAGCTCAAAAACTATAATATTTAACACCAAGTCATTCAGTGACGGAAGAATCTGTTCTTAGTGTTGATGAATTTACTGCTCCAGGTACCAGAAAGAGCACTAAAAGTGACCTTTTCTGAAGCTTCATGGATCAAAACCATGAAAAGATCTGCTTTCAGTGAACAGTCATTTAGTCCAGTTTGAACAGTCTGCAGATTTCAAACTGAAACCTGTTCCAGTCTGATTCAGACGCTAAAAGACAGAGAAATCCTCCGTTTTTCATTTTCTTAAACAAATTAAGGTTCCACGGATAACAAACTGTATTTTAAGGTAGGACAACCGGGTCCAGGTTGAATCAGATGAAGTATTTCAGAACTTGATGATCCAGAACCTAAACATTCAGAGGAACAGCCCTGACCCACAGAGCAGAAAACAGCGACATCTTCTGGCGGTTTGAGGAACAACAGTCTGTTAATAACACGTCAGGTTTAACTCAGAACAACTCTCTTATTTTAAATAAACCCGGATTATATCCCATAATACTCCCCGCTCCTTCCAAACTGAACCAAAAACACGACACAGAGCACTTTTCCTGTTATTATTTAATTTTAGGACATTTTTAGGCTCTGAACAGCTCTGACTGTTAGCCTGGAGGCTAATCTTCGCCCCTTCTGCTGTTAAATTATTGAATAAAAAAATAAAATATTTTTGTAAATTTGAGCCTCTGAGACTCATCAGCTCGTGGAGATTTTTTTTACTCACTAAGAGTTGATGAACAGACATTTAAAGAGAGAAACTCCCGCTGCTAACGGCAGAA
This sequence comes from Kryptolebias marmoratus, assembly GCF_001649575.2. Taxonomy (NCBI): domain Eukaryota; kingdom Metazoa; phylum Chordata; class Actinopteri; order Cyprinodontiformes; family Rivulidae; genus Kryptolebias; species Kryptolebias marmoratus. The sequence goes on from NC_051442.1 coordinate 42,113, forward strand.
ACCAGCTCCAACTGCTCGGAGCAGCCGCCATCTTGAAAACAAGCTGATTTTGAATGGACGAACTTTATTGACAAAACAGAACCGAACAATACAAGCTGTGTTACCAGGGTAACCCTTTTCGGGGGGATTTTCTCAATAAAATTTTTCAATAAATAAAACTTGAAATAAATAAATCATAAATAAATAAACTAGTTGCTTTATTTATTTTTAATTTAGATCTATATTTAAATTAATGTTAGTATGTTTGTCTTCCAAGTAAGTAACATATTTAAGTGTAGAAACATTTTAGGTTACTTGAAGTTTTAACGTTAAATCTGAAAACCCGGAGCAGTTTAAAAATAATCACTGATTATAGTTTTGACTTGAATGTTTTGTCTCATCAGATTGTTTGAATTCACAGGTCAGATTTCGTCCTAAACGTCAGAATATTGTTTAAGTGTTGGGAGAAAAAAGTTGGAAACATGACAAATGAAAACTTTAATTAAAACAAGTTTCTTTTTGTTTGTTTGTGAGAAGTGTTGGAGCCTGAAACTGGAGGCTGTGCGGATGTTAATAAATATCTTTATTCAATCTGACATAAAACGAAACAAATGCAAGAATCCCTTTATTTTACTTTATTTGAGCTACTTTAGGGCTGAGATATTTATGGAAACAAATAACTTTTGTCAGATAAAGTAGTTTTTAAAGGACACAACATGTTTGTTAAACATTGAGTTTAAAATAAAAATAAAATTAAAGTACTTTAAAACTGTTCCCACCGCTGGGGGCGCTGTTTCTGAAAACTAGAGACGGTTTGCAAACACGTGACCTTTGTTCCGACTGTCCTTGAAGGCAACACCGTCACGTTCTGACGGCTCAACGCAATGACCTATTTGACCATATAAGTCATTGGCTCAACTGACCCAGACCAGATCCAGACCGGATCAGACCGGATCAGACCCAGACCCGACCCAGACCAGAACCAGTCCAGATCCAGACCCAGACCGGACCCAGATCGGACCGTGAGCCGGTATCCGGTCCGTCTGTACCCGTGTGCGCACGCGCGCTCAGTCAGACGTTTCACTGCTTTCCGAGCTTCACCTGAACACAACACGGTCACTTCCGGTATGAATGCGCTGCTGCGGCGGTTCGGCCCGCGGCGGGTCCGCGCGCTCAGAGGTGAGCGCGACCAGGCGGGGTTAAAGGTCAAACTGTGACCGTTACAGCTGTGAGAGTAACGGAGTACATTTACTCCGATGCTACAGGTGGTGTTTACTGCGCATGCTCAGACTCCAGCTGTCATAAACAACAGGATAAAAACTTTGTTTATTTGTTGTTATTTTACTGTAGGTTGTTTTTTTTTATCATTTTATTCTGTGGAGTTTTGGTGTTTTTTGTTGCTGATGTTTCAGGTCAGACTGAAAACTTTTAAACTGAAAAGAATCCACAGCTGTAAATCATTTCACACAAATGTTTGTTAAATCATTTCAGAAAAGCTCAGTTTGAATGTTTATGAGCCGCAGAATAAAACGGTTCCGGTTGTTCTTGCGTGGCAGGTTTTCACGTGGCGGCACCGCTGGCGACCTTTGACCTGAGGAAAGTTGAGCTGACCCCTCTGGAGCAGAGGAAGCTGACCTTTGACTCCCACGCTCTGGTGACGGAGCTGGAGAAGAGCGGTGAGTCCAGATCAGGAGGCTCTGAAGGCAGAAAGTTTTTCTGAGGGAAGATCAGTTTGTTCAGCTTCAGCTCGCCGAACAAAGTTTGGTTCTGGGTTTGAAGAAAACATCAGACTGGAAGATAATTAGTTCCTGGTGTTTGTTCTGACTCAGGTGAGTTCGTTCCTCTGCAGGTTTGGAGAAGCGTCAGGCGGAGCTGCTGATTTCTGCTCTGGTCACTCTGACCACGGCCAACATGGACATCGTCTACAAGGACATGGTGACCAAATCCCACCAGGTCCGAGGCAGCTGATTTTAGGACATTTAACTTGTTGTAGGTAAGTTAGAGAACAGAAGTGATTTTGGGTTCCTCTTCAGGAGATCGCAGTGCAGCAGATCATGGCTCACCTGGACTCCATCAGGAAGGACATGGTGATCCTGGAGAAGAGCGAGTTCGCCAACCTGCGATCGGAGAACACGGTAACTCCTCCGTCACACCTCAGGGTCGGTGACTTCCTGTCTGCATGTCTGCTGAAGGTCACCTCACTGAGCTGAATCAGCAGCTGCTTCACAGAAAACACAGCAAACAAACCTCTTTAAGTTTGAAGGTTTTGTGTTTCATGGTGTTTAAGAATGAATTCTCTGCTCCTGCAGAAGATGAAACGAGAGCTGGAGCAGCTGGAGAACAGACTGAAGGTGAGGAGATCTGACAAACGTCTCACCCAAAGTTCTGGATTAAAACTCCTGATCCGGTTCTTATTTCTTTACATTCTATAAACAAACAGATCCAAAGGTTAGAACCAGACCAGATTTTAACAGGAAGTTTGTGTTCAGGAGGAAAGTGAGAAAGTCCGAGCAGAAACCAAGCTGGACATCAACCTGGAGAGGAGCTGGATCTCTGACATGGTGGGTGTGTCTATCAGCTACAGGTGAGACGCTTACAGTTCGTCTCTCCGCCGATACCTGAAGGTGTTCTTCTTCTGTGTTTATTTGACTCATCTCAGGTCTAAAAAACTATTTACAAGCAGAAAACTGGAGGTTGACTGCTGAAGAAACTGAAACTGATTTATTAAAGCTAAACGAAGCAGACGCTAGCTAAAAGCTAAACGAAGCAGATGCTAGCTAAAAGCTAAACGAAGCAGATGCTAGCTAAAAGCTAAACGAAGCAGACGCTAGCTAAAAGCTAACTGGGGCTAAAGAAGACAACAGAGCCAGTAGCTGAAAGAGAACAATGTTCTTGAGATATCCACGTGTTTCTGTGGAAACATATTTGTAAAAAAAGTATAAAATTGGCAAAAAGAAATCAGCCATCTGCTGAATCAGCTGAACGTTCTGCTGAATCAGCTGAACGTTCTGCTGAACGAGCTAAACGTTCTGCTGAATCAGCTGAACGTTCTGCTGAATCAGCTGAACGTTCTGCTGAACGAGCTAAACGTTCTGCTGAATCAGCTGAACGTTCTGCTGGATCAGCTGAACGTTCTGCTGAACCAGCTGAATGTTCTGCTGAACCAGCTGAATGTTCTGCTGAACCAGCTGAATGTTCTGCTGGATCAGCTGAACGTTCTGCTGAACGAGCTGAACGTTCTGCTGAACCAGCTGAATGTTCTGCTGAACCAGCTGAACGTTCTGCTGAACGAGCTGAACGTCCTGCTGAATCAGCTTTCAGACAATAGATCCCAGATTTCAGCTGAAACGCGTCTAATCTGTGTTTTCTGTCAGTTTACGGAGCAGGAGAAGAAGCTGATGGAGGCCACATCAGAGTTCCATCACAAGGTAAAAACCAGCACCTGAGGAAGGTTAAAGGTCACACCTCCCTGCTTTAATGTGATTGGCTGGTTCTGATGTGTTTCCTGATGACATCATCACGTTCTCAGAAAGCTGACCTGGAAAACGACAACCTGGAGATCAACAAGAAGATCGACCTGCAGGTGGCCTCGCTCAAAACGCTGCTGGAGTCGCTGAAGCTGGAGACGGTCCGGTACCTGGCAGGTAGGTCCGGTTCGCTTCGGCCCAGTGTGACGGTTCTTCCCTTTAAATAATCTGTGTGACAAGAACCATGAGCCTTTTCTTTACAGCGACCATCTTCTCCTGCCTCGCTATCGCTCTGGGAGTCTACAGACTGTGGAGGTGATGGTCCACACCAGAACATCACCAGAACATCACCAGAACATCACCAGAACGTCATCAGAACATCAGCAGAACATCACCAGAACGTCATCAGAACGTCACCAGAACATCACCAGAACATCATCAGAACATCACCAGAACATCACCAGAACGTCACCAGAACATCACCAGAACATCACCAGAACATCACCAGAACGTCATCAGAACATCATCAGAACATCAACAGAACGTCACCAGAACGTCACCAGAACGTCATCAGAACATCACAAGAACGTCATCAGAACGTCACCAGAACGTCACCAGAACGTCACCAGAACGTCATCAGAACATCACAAGAACGTCATCAGAACGTCACCAGAACGTCACCAGAACGTCACCAGAACGTCATCAGAACATCAACAGAACATCATCAGAACATCAACAGAACATCATCAGAACATCATAATTAGAGCACCGAATGCTCCGATGACCTCTGGCACCACTGAGGCCTTGACTCTGGTTCCTCTTTCAGCCCTCGGTGTTTCTCCAGCTTCTTCTCTTGGGACTGCTACATCTATCACCGCTGCTTTCTTCTGGATCTTCTCTGTCACCTTGATGTCTGGTTGGTCAGCCATCAGCTGTTAGTCAGTCTGGATCTGGAAGCTTCACAGGATCTCCTCCACCCTCTGTGACTGTGGGACTCCAGTCCAGACTCGTACAGATGTTCCTGTTCTCTGTTCCAGCTGTTTGGTCATGGTGTTCCATGTTTCTTTACCTGCCTGCATCTTCCATCCTGCTGTGATGTGCTGGACTGTCTCAGGGACATCAGCCTCCATCTTGGGTCCTGCCTGGTATGATGATTAGTGTCTCTGTCTGTCCTTCAGTCCAGCTCTTTCTAGCTGCTGGTTGGGTTGTTGATTTCAGCCACTTCCTCAGTCTGACGGTGGTTCATGTTGTTCAGGGGCTTGTCCTTCCATGATGGTTCCTCTTCCTCCTCTTCCTCATTATGTTTCTGCTGCCTGAGACGTTCTCTGAGCAGATCATCATCAGAGGCTTTCTTCCTGATGGAATCCAGGATCGTGGCTCTCTGGTTCGGGACCCATTTTCCAAATAAAAATGTGCTCAAAGATCAATATGTAATTTTACCTTTTTACAGTACAAACAGAGAAGCAAGTAATGCCCAGTGGGCGTCAGGTTTATTGTAGTTATTATATACATTAGTTCTCAAAGATGTTATTGAAACGATCACATTGTTTTTCATGTAAAAATGTTCATTGTATTCTATGAAAGGTGAATAAACAGGTTTTGAAAGATAAATCACATAAATGAAGTTGGAAGTACTCTGATTTTCTCCTTAGCTGGTATATCAGCGATCAAAGATGGCCGTTTACACTGACAGCTCAGATTAAATATGAGGACTGATCGAATGGTCAGATCTCTGAGACCATAGATCAGAGAACTCAGACATTTGGGAAAAACAATAAGAAAAATATAAAGGAGAACCTGCATTTGCACAGCTTGAACCCGGTCTAGATTTCGGGAGACAACTATGAGCAATGAGTTGTGTATAGTTGAGGACATAGTTAGGCCCATCTGCAGCAGATGCAGCAGCAGCGTCCTACGAGCCTTATTGGCTGAAGCTTTGTTTGTAGAGGCTGAGCGAGCTGCTACAATGATACCAGTATAGGAGAAAATGACTGTCACACCTCCTAATGCAAACAGAAAATATGTAGAGACTTTGTCATAAAGTTCAGATACCGGGTCAACAAAGACACTATCTTTTCCACAATAGTCTGTCATCTGTGTGAGCTGCAGGTCAGGAAATGAAAAATGTAACATCATACTTAGCTGCACCATCGCATTTAGTGAACTGAAAGTCCAAATGACACAGATAGCCACTCCTGTGTTTCTAATGGTGATGATGGCACTGTGTCTTAACGGATTACACACTGCCACATATCTCTCGAGACACATAATCACCAGAGTGATAATGGAGGCACCATGTGTGAGATTACTGAATGCTGTTAGAGCTGCACACACAGGATACAGCATAGTGACTCTACAGGAAGACAGTAGAAACATCGACTGACTGTGAGCCAGCTGCATAGTATCTGCTAAAAGAAGGTTAAACAGAAGAAAATAACGAGAAGTCTCCTTAAACATAGCTTTACTCCTCAAAGTGTATAACATGGTGACATTAATGAGAAGAAACACACAGCATGGCAGCGTTGTCACGATGGAAAAAAACACAACCCCCAGAAGTCCCTGACGCTGTAACTCTGCAGTGCTGTTTGTCTGGTTTTGTTTTGTGAAAGACATATTAGGTAAACAATAAATGTACCTGAATCTGTAAGTCAGGAAAAACACATTAAGACAATAATTATTCTAACCACTGAAGCAAAGACCGTTAAAAAGCTCATATCCTGAAGGTCTACATACTTCTGCTGCACACCGAATTAATCAGAGCTGTGAAGTTCAACTACCAGTCGATTCTATTTATTTGATCAGTACACACACACACACACACACACACCTTCGTTCTGTTGTGTATGTAATACTGAAATGGTAACCATTAACAGTTAATCACGTGCTAAAAAGAAATGTTCTTTACAAGCCAGAGAAATATGTAAGTAAATTTACACGAGGAGCCAAGCACCAGCAGCTGCTGGTCCACAGAACTGTAAGACCAGACCCACACACCTGTGCACTGCCTGGACTGACTACAGGAAAGCCTCTGACTGCCCCACACATGGATACTGGAGGGCTTGAAACTGTATAACATCAACAGGACACTAAGATCCTTCATTGCAAACTCAATCTTTTCTGGACAGAGATCTCTGAGGTTTTCACTGGGATGTGTTGGAGCCAGTCTTCCAGTTTGGGGGTCACAGCACCGAGTGCTCCGATGACCTCTGGTACCACTGAGGCCTCGACTCTCCACAGCTTCAGTTTCCTCTTTCAGTCCTTGGTGTTTCTTGAGCTTCTCGTGCTTCTTCCTAACGTTGCAGTTTGAATGTCTACATCTATCATCACTGCTTTCTTCTGAAGCAGTGGCAGTTCTTTCTTCTGTAACCAACCAGACACCAAAACGTCTGGTGAAAAGAACTGTTGAAGAATCTCTCATAGACACTGCATCATCCTCCAATTCTTGATTCCATTAGCTGAAGGGTTCCAGACCCCTCAGAAGCTGTCACCTTAATTCTCCTGAATGACTTTTCAGACAAGTTTTTGACCTTAACTGATCCTCAGTTGACTCTCGGGTTCATGCCATCCTTCCACGGGTCTGATCAGGAACACTTTATCTGCTCAGCATTATTTCCAGGGAAGACCTTCTCCAGTTCAGCTGGACCACAGGACGGCACCTCAAAGCCTTTTCTCCTGTTGATGAGTAAAGCAAGGTTTGGTCTTTAAACTGATGCAAGTTAATAAACAAAACTTTTCACTTCTAATCTGATTCTTTCTCAAACTAATCTGACAATCTGGCAGAATTATTAACATTCTTCTGACCTAAATTTCAAAGTAAAAGACTTATCAAAACTCATCTAAACTGTCCGAAGTATTGTAATGCCACAGTGTTATCTGTAATTTTACTGACTTTTAGGACCATTCTAAAGAAATTCTAATATTAAAAAAAAAAAGGGAGTCCACATACAAACAGGTTTTGGTAAGAAAAACAAAACTGATTTTTAAGATGCTTTTAAAAGTGGTGCTTTTAAAAAAACACTAAGAAACCAGAAAGTACTGTTCAAGAAGAGACAATATACAAGATCAAAGCACAAAGATCAGTTTAGGGACGTATTCAAGAGCATCCTGGTGGATTTCTTCAAAACTTAAAACATTGTACACTGTAAAGTCATACCTTCAGTTGTCAGTGCAATATAAAAAATATATATTATTTGTTTTTTCATTTAGCTGTGGCTAGAATGTAGCTTACACCATCAGTTTGTGAATGGGTGAATGACTGATTGTAGTGTAAAGCGCTTTGAGTTCCTTGGATTAAATAAACCACTATACAAGTGCAGACCATTTACCATTTAAAATGTCATTATAGATTACTATAAAATTATAAATAATAATTTAGATTATCTTTTATTTTTTATCTGGATACTAAAAGCCCAATAAATATCTAATTTGCAAAAGGTTAGAAGTAAAACTTAGAGTTCTTCTAAACTTTCCAAATGATGAGGAGTCCTTGTTGTTATGGAAATATTGTTTTTCAGTTTGGTAAATCAGTCTTGGTGTAACAAAAAGAAATCTCACCTGAGACCAAGTCTCTGGAGAAGTCATTTAAGAGCATTAAATATTCAAACCCTTACTGAATGTTTCTGGTAAATATTGAGAGCATAAATTACCCCCGTGGGTGTTTATTAGTAATCTTAATGAGATGTGAATGAAGTGCACTTCTTTGGGAACAAACTAAAGAAAAGTTTAACTAGTTTGTCTGGTTAACTTGTTGAGCAAATAATTTAAATTGTTGTTAAAGTTGTTCTGTGTAACAATGTAGATTTTATTGTGTTTCAGTTTGATAGTTTTCTGTCTGTCTAAGCCAGGGGTCTCCAACCCTGGTCCTCAGGGTCTCCATCCTGCAGGTTTTCCTTGTTTCTCTGCTCCAACACACCTGATTCAGAGGTTAAATCACCTCTTCATGTTCTGCAGAAGCCTGTTAATCACCCACTGATTCAGATCAGCTGTGTTGGAGCAGAAGAACAAGGAAAACCTGCAGGATGGAGGCCCTGAGGACCAGGATTGGACACCCCTGGTCTAAGCCCTCTCTCCGCGGATCCTGCGGGCCAGCTGGATGTCTTTGGGCATGATGGTGACCCTCTTGGCGTGGATGGCGCACAGGTTGGTGTCCTCGAAGAGCCCCACCAGGTAAGCCTCGCTGGCCTCCTGCAGAGCCATGACGGCCGAGCTCTGGAAGCGCAGGTCGGTCTTGAAGTCCTGGGCGATCTCGCGGACCAGGCGCTGGAAGGGCAGCTTCCGGATGAGCAGCTCGGTGGACTTCTGGTAGCGGGCCTGCAGCTGGCTGAGGTTCCTCAAGGTTCCTCTGCAGATATGTGGGCCGTAGTTGAGATTATTTGAGCTTCTGGGACGTTAATCAGCTGCTCATGGTTGTAAAAAAAACACCTTGTTGTCATGGTTACACATTATCACAAATATCCAAAAGTAAAAAGGTTTCAGTAAAAGTACTGTTTCTACAACCATCTGTGAAAGAATGGGTCGCCCTCAGGAGTTAGTGGTTTTAGAGACTGGGCCATGTAAAAGCACAGAGTGGCTCAGGAACAGTTTCCATGGAGACGATCCTTCCATCACAGAACGTCTGTGACGAAGTTCTGCTGGTTTCACTTCAGAAATCTGAGAATCTTCAGTTTGATTTACTGACCAACAAACAGCATTTCTGTTTAACTTTAAATAAGCTGCTGCTTGTCTTTAAGTTTCTATTAAAACATTAATTTTTTAAACCATTTCCTTCCTGGTTTGTGTTCAGTTTGAGGAAGTTATAAAATAAATTTTAATAAATGTTTTAATGAAAGGGCAGCATGAAGGGAATAAAAACAGGAGCAGGAAGTTTAAATCCACTGAAACTTTATTTTTATTTTCAACCTAAATGACAGTAAATCAAATTTCACACAAAAACATTTTTCAGATTGTTTTTATTGAAGAAAACCAAAGAAAAGACGACAGCGGCCTCAGCAGACAGCTCCTCTTCAGTCGTCCAATCAGATGCTGCTTACCTTCAACACCTGCGACTGCTCGTCAGGAAATCCACCAATCAACCGATCGATCAGCGTAACTTAATCAGCGTTAGACCAGAGTTACAAAAAATACTTTAATTTATAAATTAAATCATTTACAGCTGTGAAGAAACCCAACAGCAGACCGGAAATGGCCAAACAATCCAAATACCAAAATGTATTCAAGTCGTAAAAAACTCTTCATCCCCGACGGGACGAAGAGGAGCAGCAGCTCGTCACACTTTGTCCTCGGTCTGAGCCGGGTCCGCCGGACCCTCCTGGTCCTGATCCCGGGCCACCTGCTCCTCCTCCTCCTCCTTCTTCTGAGGAAGCTCACACGCCTCGCTCTGCACTTCCTGTTTCACCGCTGTCACGTCGCAGGAAGTCACCTCCTCCTCCTCCTCCTCAGTCTTGATGAAGGCGCCCAGCGGGTGTTCGGTCAGCAGCTTGCTGGGTGACGGAGTGACGTCCAGATACGAAGACGTCTGTGGACACGGAAGACGTCCACGGTGAGAAGACGAGACGATGAAAGCCGGAAAAGATCAAAAATAATTGACAGAAACTTACGTTTTTATAGTCCTCGAAGCAGGCGGGGTGGAAGTTCTGTGGAGAGAAAACAAACGTGTTCACATGTTCACTTCCTGCTGAAGGTGTAGAGTGAAGGGGCGGGGCCTCACCTTGTCGTCGACCCTGATGGCGTTCTTCAGGAACCAGTCCTCCTCTTCCTCCACCCAGTAGGTCTCAAACGGCTCCTGACAGATTTCACACGACTGCACAGAAAACATTTACATGTTGCTTTTTGTTGGATTGAACTCTGCAGACAAATATTTAAATATCGCTGCTCCATCTTCAGGATAAGTTTGGGATCAGTCCTGACGGGCGCTGCCACCTGCTGGTCTCACCTCTCCCACCTGGTCCTTGGTGGCTCGGACGCTCTGGAACTCCTTCTCCTTGGCGGCAGCCTGGCTCTTCTGCACCTCCTCCTCGTTCTCCTTCTCAAAGAACTGACTCTTGGCTCGCTCCTCCAGGTCAGCGATCTCCTCGAACTCGATCCAGTCCTGATGGGTCAGACAGGAAGTGAAATATAAAAACCTGCAGCTTCCTGGTTCCCAAAGCATTTAACCAAATCAAACAGGTGTGCACGTCTGTTACAGGTGTGTGCGTGTGTGCGTACTCACCGTCAGGCTGTAGTACCAGCGGCGGTGCGTCACCTTCTTGCTCGCCATCTTGCCGGCGTGGTTCTGCCTGAAGTGCCAGTCCAGGTGGTCGGCGTACATGTCGGTCTGCGCGGTGGTGAAGCGCATGCTGCACAGGCAGCACTGATTCCCTGAGTACAGCTTCGTCACCACGCTCTCGTAGCGCCTGGAGGGGACACAGAACGAGTCAGAGAGGTCCAACAGAACCCGGTTCAGCCCGGAAACGAGTTTTCTGTGGTTCTGAACCCGTTAGGTTCTGCTGGTCCGGTTGGCCCCGTGTTGTGTTTGTGACGGTGGATCCAACTCAGGGGGGTCAAACCCAGAGACACAAGGGCCAATCACGATCAATATTTATGAAAAATTACATAAATTATTTAGTTTTAGAGGAATTATATCAAATCATCCATATAGAAATATCTTCTCCCAGTTACAGATTATACAGAATTTAGAGCAAACAGACAAACAGATCAACCTTCAAAAAGCAGCTTTTAAAACAGACAAAAACCTGATCATACACAAATTAAAACTTTATATTGTCAAGAGAAAACTTCACTAATTAGTTTCAGTTTTTAAAAGCAAAATAAGAACCAGAGACTCGATCTGTCCCAGACTACAGGGCCGGATCTGGCCCGTGGGCCTTGAGTTTGACACGTGTGATCTACCTGAACCTAAAGCATCGTGTTTTTGTTTGTTTGTGTTTGTTTATGTTTGTCCCGCTGCGCCCCGTGGGAACTCACTGCTTCATGTGTTCGATGCTGAAACTGGTGAGATCCGGGAAATCGTCCTCCTCCATCTCTGGCTCCTCCTCCTCCTCCTCCTCCACAGGCGGCGCCGGAGCGGCCGTGGAAGACGACTCTGCAGAGAAAACAAAACAGCCGTCACACCTGGAGGCGCCTCAGACGACCTCAGACGGCCTCAGACCTCCTCAGACCGCCTCAGACCGCCAGCAGGAGCAGGCTCAGCTAACTCACCGGGGGCGGACGCTGGCGCAGCATCCGGCTGAGACGACGGTTTGATTATTCCGGTGGAGATGAGTTTGGACAGCAGGTCGTTGACGTCCACCTGACCGAAGTGGTTCTCTGGAGGAGCAACCGGATGAGCTACAGGGACAGAAACCACTGGTTGATGACATCACTTCCTGTTTCACTTCAGACAGCTGGGATGTTTAAGAACTTACTCTGCGGTCCGAAAGGCACGGGGTTCTGAGGCAGGAAGGGCTGGTTCAGGTTTCCCATCAGGTTCACCTGGACAAACAGAAGCAGCAGGTGATCAGAACCGGCTGTGGATCAGAGGAACCTTTGAACCCAGACCGGCTCAGACGGGGACTCACCGGCTGTGGATCAGAGGAACCTTTGAACCCAGACCGGCTCAGACGGGGACTCACCGGCTGTGGATCAGAGGAACCTTTGAACCCAGACCGGCTCAGACGGGGACTCACCGGCTGTGGATCAGAGGAACCTTTGAACCCAGACCGGCTCAGACGGGGACTCACCGGCTGCTGCATGCTGACAGCAGGGGCCGCAGGGTTGTAGAACGCCCCGGGGCCCGGCTGGCTGAACGGGACCGGCTGCATGTTGAAGGATCCTGCCGGCTGCATGTTGGGCCCCGCGGGGAACTGAGGGTTCAGGGGTTCCGGGAAACGCTGGGGGCCCATGCCAAAGTTCTGCTGGGGGGCCATAGGACTGTCGTAGATGGGCGGGGCCATCGGCTGCAGGTTGGATTGGGGAGCGAACCTAGGGGCCGCCTGCTGGCCGGGGGCGTAATCGAAGCGTGGGGGGCCACTGGGCATGTCGAACCTGGGACCCAGCTGGGCAGGCCCCTCGAAGCGGGCGGGGCCAGGACCGTCAAACCTCATGGGACCCATCTGGTTACTGGGCCCCTCAAAGTGTGGAGGCCGCTGCTGCTGGAAGCCCATGGGACCGGGGCCCATGTTGTTGAACCGACCTGGCCCCTCAAAGTGCTGAACAGGGCCCTCCAGGTGGCCTGACCCCCCTGCCTGGCCCTCATACCTGACAGGGGGCTGGCCAATGGGAGCCCCAAACCTGCCAGGTCCCTGAGGGGGTCCATCAAACCGTCCATCTCCTCTCATTGGGCCGTGAGCCATGTGGGGCCCGTCACAGGGCCCGGAGCCATCAGTTCTCTCTGCCAAGTTGTGATGGGGCGGGCCCCCACCGTCAAACCTGCCGGGCCCCGGGTGATGGGGCCCATCAAACGGCGGCTCTTCGTAGAGCCCGGAGCCTTCATACCAGCCGGGTCGGTGAGGCTTGGAGGGGCCCATGTAGCGTGTGGGGGGTTGTCCTCCGTCGTGAGGCGGCGTGTGTCCCGGGGATTCTCCGTGTGGATGGACAGACAGGGGCCCCCCGCGAGGCAGGCCCTTCAGGATGGATTTGGGGGGAGGGAGAGGATGGGGGACCTCCAGGGGCCCGTCGTCTGAGTGTTCACTGTTTGGACTCTCGAAGCGTGGGACCGGACTCATGTCCGCTGAATCCTTCTGATGCAGCGGAGACAGGCGCTCCCGCTCAAAACGAAGAGGCGGAGCCTCCAGGCCACCTGGGCTCGGGCAGTTCCTGTGGCCCCCGGTGCTGGAGGGGGCCCCCTCTGGTCTACGAGGCTCAGCTGGGGGCCCGTATCTCCGCGGGGTGTCGTAGCTGCTCTTCTGCTTCTCGTCGTACAGCTGGCGCTCCATCAGCGGCGACGTCCACTCCCGCTCACCTGGACACAGACGGAGTAAATTCCTGCAGGTCAGTGAACGCGTCACACCGGACAGAGCTGCGTCTCTGCAGCCCGTCACTTCTCCACACCCTGACCTCTGAGGACTTACTGGTCTCTCGTGATTCTCTGGGGTCGGCTCTCCTCCTGAAGCGGAGTCCTGGCAGAGACTTGAGCGTCGGGAACTCTTTGCCGTGGTTGTACTCCTCGATCATGGGAGCGAGCGGGGGCCGTGGCTCGTCGCTCTCTTTGCTCCTCCTCTCACCTGTCAATCATCAGACACGTCAGCGACCCTAACACACTCCGAGCAGAGACGTCTGATGGACATTTCGTCTTACCTGGTCTGTCCCGCGGCGGTCGGCTGTACGAATGTCCGGCATTCCGACCTTTCTCTGCTTGGTCCATATCCCTGATGTCCTCCGAAGCGTTCTGGGTCTCCTCGGCTGAGACCCGGTGGTTGACCTGCGTCTTCCTCAGCTTAGACTTGTGCTCGTAGTAAGAAAGCTCTGCGGCATCCATGGCGTCGTGGGGGCGGGGCTGAGCAGAGGGAGACAAGCTCAGCAGAGACTGCTTCTTGACGGGGAAGTCTTCGGCTCCCTCCCAGCCCTCGGAGTGCTGCTGCTTCTCCTCCTGATACTGGAACAGGTGTTTTATCTGGTGGGCCATGTTCAGGAAGTCCTCCTGGGAGATCTCGCCGCTCTCCAGACGCTTGCTGGCCTGCAGAGACACGAGTCTTCAGAAAGGACATGGGGACAGAGAAAAAGGACAAAAAGGATGAGCTCTGTGGACTCACCCTCCTGAGCAGGTCCTTCTTGGAGGCAGAGTTGAGGACTTCAGGTATCTGCAGATTGGGGTCCACGCTAAGGCGATGCTTTGGGGTTCGGGGGGTGCCGGGACGAGTCGGGGTGCCGTACCCTTTGTGTCTCGGAGGCGCAGGCTTCATGCGAGCTTCCTCCAGCAGCTTGAGGCTGGACACAAACATCTGTTCAAACAATCGATTCTGACAAGAAACACATAAATAAAACAAATAAAACTCACTGTTTGTTCTCCTCCCAGCCGCTCCTCCAGCGTTGAGGCGTGTCCTTGGACTCCTTGCCTCCCCCATCATGTCCTCGGGGGGAGTGAGAGTCTCTGGCCTCGGAGCGGCGCTCCTCCGCCGGCCTCTTTGGCCTTCTGCCTTCTGATTGGTTCTTTTTGAGAGCGAGCCGGTCCTCTCGGCCTGGTTTCCTGTGCTGCGGCTCGTCGGCTCGGACCCTGCGGGGTTTCCCGGGTTTGTGGGAAGGGGACGGAGAGCTGCTCCGGGCTCGGCTCTTGGGGGAACGCCTGTCCTTCCTCTTCGGGGAGGCGGTGGGGGAGCGGGACCGGGAGCGGGTGCGCTTCCTGGCGTGGGTTCGAGCGTTGCCTCCGGTTTTAAAGTCGGCCTTCTCGCCGGCCTCGTCGCGGTCATGTTTGGCCATGGAGCCATTCACCAGTTTGGCCTTGTTGGTCCTCGGAGGCTCGGGTCCCCGCGGAGCCTCGTCTCGCTCCTTTTTGTCGCTGCACCGTTTCTTGTCCTTCACCTCGTCCTCTTTGGTCTCTGCAGGTTTGTCTTGTGGGCGTTTCTTCAGCCTGGGATCCTTCTTCGTGCCCTCAGTGGGTTTCTGAGGTTCAGCCTCCACCTGTTTGATTTTACTTTGGACACCTTTGGTCAGAGGAGACGGAGACTTGGACTTGTCGTCTAGAACATCTTTCCTGGGGGTCCTGGTTTTGTCCTGTCGGGTGGATTTGTCCATCGGTTTCCTGTCGGGAGTGATGAGGGGACTCTCCCTCTTTGCAGCTAGTTGTTCTTTAGCCGGGGGGCCGATGCGGTTCAAACGGGGGTCTCTGGTGGAAGGTTTAGGGTCAGTCTGGGTCTGGGGGGGGATCCAGGGTCGGATCACAGGAACAGTCTGGTTGACGGGCTTCGACAGCAGGCTGGACGGTGCAGGAGTTGAGACTGTGGACGTTGGTGGTAGAACAAATCCAGCCTGCAGAAAGCAAACATCAGATGTTCTGCAGCTTCAACACATTTACATCACAACAAAAGCACAGGGGGGGTCGGAGACGCCCACCTGTCCCATCAGCTGAGCTTTGGTCTGCTCCAGCTCCAGCTCGATCTTCTTCTGCTGAAGCTCCAGAAGCTGCTTCTGTTTGGCCAGCAGCTGCTGCCGGATCAGCTGCTCCTGGGTCAGGCTGGACTGGTTGATGGCGCCGGGCGGCTGGGGGGCCGGCGCAGGAAGCTGCGCCGGGGTTGCCGCCGCTGCAGGAGGCTGCGCCGGGGCCGCCTGCGGAGAGGACGGCTCCTCGGACTGAAGACAGAATCAAAGTTCAGGGTTTCAGAGACGGTCCTTCAACTAAAGGCTGACGTGTTCAGAGCCACCGGGGGGTTCTGACCACGGCAACAACAATCCTATTCTAAATCAGAACCATCATCTTCTCCCACCGACTGGACCGACCAGAACCCAAAACATCCTTCAAATATGTCAAGTAGTAATTCATCACCTCAGCAGGTGACCTAAACATTTAAATGTAAACAAAGTATTCAGTTATTGCAGCTTTTTAGGAATAATTAAATCTTTCATGACCAGAGCTGCAACATTCTGCAGCTTTAAAGTCAGAAATTAAAGGGATTTAAAAACATCTGCAGAAAATATATTAACTTGAGTTCACTGCATCACAAGTGGGACACGCAGGGACAGGTGGGACAGGTGGAAACAGGGACATGTAAAAAGTTAAGCACTAAACAGTTTTGTAGTGAAATCAATTTACTGAAATTAGTTTTATGTAAATAAAACAATAAGTTAAAATGATGAACTTTGTTGTAAGAAAGAAATTTGACATTTTCTGGACATTCATTTTTCTGTAAGAGGAGCGGTTTTAATCATCTTCAGACAGAAAGCCCGTCTCTACCCCTCTCCAGCTCGATAACACACCTGCTTTAGAAACCTGGGGTTGACGTGGATGGCGGGCGGCGGCAGCGGCTTGATGGGCCAGGCCGGGTCCTGAGCGTTGACCCGGACGTCCAGCGCGTACAGCTTCTTCGAGGGGAAGACTTCGTCCCAGGTGGAGCGCAGCTTGAACAGACTCTTCCGGGTGTTTTCGTCCACCTACAAACAGAGCAGATGCTTCTGTGTCCAGAGTCTCAGAACATCTCCAAGGTTTGTTAAGAGCACTACGTCATGTTGAGTCAGAGAGGAGCAGAGAGCAGGAGACGTGACACAAGCAAGCGACACAACAAACATTAGGACTGAATGTTTACAACAGAACTGTACCTTTTCAAAGACACAAATAAATGACGTGATTAGGTTTTTAGCAAACACTGCAAGGTACTCTCCTCCAACATTCTTCACTATGGAATCCACTAAGTACAAAACGGGAAGCTTCTCGTTGGCCGGGGCCTGGAGCAGATGAAGAGAACTCAACAAGTTTAGAAAACAAACAGAGTTAAAAACACATTTCACAACTTTAAGATCACAACTTTAACGCCCCGCTGAGGCCAAAAAATATATTAAAAAGGAAGTTTGGTTTGTTTCATCTTCATCCGGGAACAAAAAAACTGTCCAGTCTGTCCATGAAACGTCCTCCTGACGAGGACAGGAAAAACAAAAAGTGTCCACGATCCAGAGCGGGTTAAACCCCGAATCCAGTCCTCGGGAACAGTTTTACCTCCAAAGAGGGTTCTTCTCCTTTAGACCCTCTTTGTACTTTACCCAGACGGCCCAGTCCAGTTAACGCACCCAGTTTAACAGTTAATAAAAACTGATTCCTCTTTTAATCTGAAACCGTTTTTAGTCATTTAAACCAGAGTAAGTGGAGCGCAGTCTGAACGAGCTGCGTCAGTAAAAACCAGAGTCAAACCAAGAAATAAAAAATGACAAAAAGCACATTTCACATTTTTTATTATCAACATTTGAACCATTCAATCACATTTCAGGAAATCAAGTGAGTGAATCCATGCAGAGATGCGTTCAGGCGTCGTTGGGCGTCAGCATGCTGGGGGGTCTGACAGTTTCCATTAAAACACACTGATGTGGTCTGGATTCAATCAGAACTCAGCTGATGTTCTACAGGTTCCACCAGAACCGTAAACCTTCACTTCACCTGAACCGAGGATTTTAATTAAAAAAGCTCTTTATTCTTGTTTTTACTGAATAAACGTTAAAGGGACAGTGTGAAAAGTTAAAGAAATATCATCTTACCTGTTGCAGATAGCTTTTTGAAAAACACCAGTTCAGGAAAAAATAAAAAAAGTTATTTTCTGACCGGATGGATGAGCTCAGGGCTAGTCTGAACAGGAAGACGATTCTGACGACAGATTAGTAATTCTTTACACTGATGATAAATTAAAGTTATTTACGCTGAAGTAACATTATAAAGGGTTAAATATTACTGCTCATATGAAACGCTTTAAGACGATAAACATCTACAACAGGTAAGATACTTACAGACAGCGAAACCTACTGGTTTTAAAAACACACAGTGTTGATCATTTAAAGTAGTTTAGTTTTCATTTTATGTGTGTGTAATTATTTATAAGTTCTGCTTTTAAACAACTAATTTGTTCTGAGTTGACAGTTTTTAGTCCAGTAAAAGTTAAAAACAGGAACAGGTTCTTTGTTGACCTGGAAACGTTTGGAAACGTGAACTGCGTGTTTTAACCTCTGAAAATAACTAAATATTCTTTAAAATCATCGTTTAAACCGTAAAGAAAGTAAATTAAAACGTTTTCTGTTGAACCCGAGACCACATCAAGTTAAAACCTTAAAACTGCGACGACTTCCGACAAGATACCTGAGGCAACCTGTCTGATTGTAAACAAATTAAAAGTATTAAACGAGTTTAAAACTTTATTACATCTTAAATGGAGTTAAAGGAAAGCAGAGCCGCTAGAGAGCTAATGCTAATGCTAACCAGAACAACAACGCCATGTTCCACCGATACAGAAACTGGGAAATAAAAGTATGCTATATTCATAAAAACCTTGCTTATTTGTGCTTCAATAATTGCCACGATATCCTTGGCGAACTGGACGTTTTCCTCTGCCAGGATGGTGAGCATGTTGATGTGCGGCTTGCTGTTGAACGTCAGGTCTTCCAGGGACGACTGGTACTCTCGACAGGCGTCTTCCCTCGCCGCCGCGTCGTCCATCTTCGAGCTCAACGACCCCGGGAAAACTACTCGGTCCTGACTGATACCAGAACCATGAATCAGCAGGCAGTCCATGAACTCATCCGGCTAACTGTTCGGCCACGACTCGATGACAAAAACCGCCGGCTTCGGGGTTTATTCAGCCGCCGTCGGTCACTGTTCTTCGTCCCTTTCGTTAACAAGAAAATGGCGGCTGCAACTGTAGGCCTCCTACGTCACGTGACAGAGTTTTATACAAACAGTGACGAAGGCTCAGCCCTATTGGCTGGCTCCAGCTAGTCTTGTTCGGGGTTTAGGATCTGATTGGTTGGATGAAATAACAGTCATATGAAGGAGCCAATGAGAGAGAAGCAGCTTGTGGTTATGATTACATAAGAAACGGTGAAATGATTACCCAACACAACATGAGGCGACCGCGTGGTCCTTCCTGCTACACTAAATATATATTTATCACGTTTAATTTGTCCTAATCCATCTGTCAGATCAACTCTTTATCATTTCAATTATGTTAAACTGCAGAAATACTCAAATTAACAGACTTATTTACCATCTGTAAACATATCGTACACAAATAAAATCTCTGAAACTAAACAATTCTTTAATTTCAGATATAAATAATCCTGATAATACAGTTCTGGTTAAACAGATCCAGTCCTCATTTCTTTATATTTTTCTACTAAACAGCCAAAATTTCTGTATTTTTTAAAATTCCTGATCAATAGTTGTTTGGACTTTAGTTTCATTTATTGAAAATGTACGATCGGAGGACCACCATCAGCCACAGATGGACCTTCTCAGAACCCAGACCTCAACATCATCATCGAGAACCCTGGAGAACCGTTCCTGAAGACTAAATAAATCCAGAGTTTGTTAGTTCAGCAGGAGGCCAAATCTCAACTCTGAAGCTCGTCAGAATGATAGTTTAACCTTGTTTTTATTAGTGATTAAAGAAATTGTTATTTTTATGACCAAAACCATCTGAGATGATGAACGGAGTAAATCCACCTTCAGACTGAGGTCGACTCGTTCGATCTGAACCAGAAGTTTCAGAAAAGTTAAATAATCCCATCACTGCTCTGACAGACGGGAGGAAGTTAAACTTTCCTGGTTTTCTGGTCAAATCAAACATCTGATCGTCTTCAGCCACAGCAGCTCAGGAAAGAGGGATTATTATTGTTTTTAGTCTGCCAGCTCCACCTGGTTGTAGGTTTGAATTGTTCTGTATGTTCCTGAATCTGAAAACAATCATCTCATCACAGATCAAACTTCAGCCAGCTCTTTAATGTCACCAAAACGTTTAAAAACAAACATGAGTCCAGATTCAGAACCGCTGCAGCTCAGAGTTCATGAGTCCCTGAAGGAAAAACGAATCATTTACTCACAGGAAGTGATAAAAAAAAACATGTAAGAAAAGCATCAGAGGACTCCTCTCAGACAGGAAGTTGAGTCTGTTCCAGTTTTCTGGCTCTGAGAGGAACAAGTCGACACTGGACGGTTCCTCCACGCTCGGCGCGGCGGAGAAGAGGCTCCCCAGAGTTCAGCTTCTCCACTCAGGAATGATGGCTGATGAAACCAGGATGCTCCATCCTGTCAGGAACGAGGAGAGGAGCTGCGCAGACGCCGCCGAGTCTCAGGCGTCCGAGTCGTCGCTGCTGTCGCGGCTGATCTCGATCTGCAGCGACGGCAGGTTGTCCAGCCGACTCTTCTTCAGCTTGTGGGTCAGACGGTCCTGTTTCTGTTTGATCATGGCGCCCCACACCTTCTGCAGCGTCGAGTCGTCCTCCTCCTCTTCTTCTTCCTCCTCCTCTTCCTCCTTCTTCCCCTCGCCTTGTCTCCTCCTGCCTCCTGTCGAGGAGGAGGAGGAGAAGAGCCCCTCAGAGCGGCCACCGGCGCTGCTGTCGTCGGTGTCGCCGCCGCCGGAGCCGAGTCGGCTCCACAGACCGCCTGCAGCTGCAAACAAACAGGAAGTCTGAGTTTCTGACAGAAAACACGTTAAATTACGACTAAATAAAACAAGTTTAAAGAATAAATCTGAGATAACAGGTCTGAATTAATTGTTTTATTCTTGTGTGAACCCGTCAGGTGTCAGTTTGAAGCTTTTTGTTTAGGTTTTTATCACGTGAAATAAATAAATTAGTTGTTTTCTCTGCAGCAGAAACAATGAATTAAGTTGAGTTTACAGATGTGCGTACAGATGTTTTCATACCCGTCTTCCTGTCTTTGGAGCTCTTTGAGTAGACGACCCTGTTGTCCTGGCTGGCCACGCCCAGTCTGCTATGCACGCCGCTGATTGGCTCTCTGGCTGGAGGCGTGTCCTGCGAGGAGACGGGAGACGGGGAGCGTTGTTTGTCTGGAGAGTACCGTCTCTTCCCCAGTCGCCGCCGGACATCTGAGGACAGTTTCAGGGACTCAGAGGAGTCCAGGTTCTGGACCAACACCTGGACCAACACCTGGATCTGTCTGCTCACCTGTCTTCCCACCGCTGGCCACAGGGGAGCGCTGTCTCGGCTTAGACTGACCCTGACCCTGTCGCTTCTCCTCCAGCAGCTGCCGGACGTCCGTCACCTTAGGGGGAGACAAAGACTTGGTCCTGGTCTGTGATCCCGACCCACCGATCCGGTTTCTGCCAGAGACACAAAAATCTGCATTCAGGCTCAGCAAAGTTTGATTCATTAAACAAAATCAGATTGTCAAGGTGAACATCTGCAGACAGGTGTGTAACTATCTGTAACCAGGTGAGACCAGGTGTAACCAGGTGAGACCAGGTGTGAACCTCAGTAACCAGGTGAGACCAGGTGTGAACCTCGGTAACCAGGTGAGACCAGGTGTAACCAGGTGAGACCAGGTGTGAACCTCAGTAACCAGGTGAGACCAGGTGTAACCA
>NC_051442.1:64776-69530 GCF_001649575.2 Kryptolebias marmoratus
ACCAGGTGAGACCAGGTGAAACCAGGTGAGACCAGGTGAAACCAGGTGAGCGGTACTGACCGGATGCTCTTCAGGTGACCCTCCAGCTCGTCTGCGTACATCGTCATCTTCTTGCTCTTCTTGGGCGAAGGTGTGGAGATCATCTTCAGCTCCAGGTCGTAGTCCATCTCGTCCGACTCCGACCACGGAGACGGAGAGCGCTCTGTCCGGCTGCGAAGCCCCGCCCCCGCCAACCGCGAGCCTCCGCCCCTCTCCTTGTACTCCACCACCCTGTCATCGGAGTCCATGTCCTCGTCTCTGTCGTCCTCCTCCTCGTCTTCATCCTCCTCCTCCTCCTCCTTGATGGGCTCCTCGGGCAGGTTGACCAGGTCGGCTGGGGGAGGGAAGCAGAGGATTCTGGGTAACAGAATTCGCCGTCAGGCCGCTGAGCTGCTTCAGAGGGAGGTTTACCGGAGTGACGGTGTGTGTACGGCGGCGTGTGTCCCATGCTGTCTCCGATCAGAGGCTTCTTGCTCTTGATAACGTCTCTCTGGATGCGGCGGTTGTGATACCTCCTCTTCCTGAACGCAACAGGAAGTATCAGAGTTACACATGAGTCTAAAACCCGTGAAACGGAGTACCAGGTCTCCGCTGACAGCGAGGAGTCTGACCAGGAGTTACTGAGGATCCCCTTCATGCCGCCGTAGTTCGGGTTTCCGTACTTCATGTAGTATCTGCTGCGCCGAGCCGCTCCCAGCTCCTTCCTGTCATCTGAAAGGTAAAGACGAGGCGTGAATCTGCAGGCGTACGATTATTCAGCGTCACTGATACGTCCTGGAGTACCTGAAGAACACGAACAGCATCTGTGTGTGAGAGGGTGTGTGTGTGGGGGGTGTGGGTGTGTGTGTGTGTGAGGGCGTGTGTGCGTGTCTGTGTGAGTGTGTGTGTGCGTTACCTTGCGTGGCGAAGCGCAGCAGCAGCTTGTTTCCTTTAAACGGTTTGATGGCAGGTCGCAGGTCGTTCCTCAGCAGAGACTCTCGTTCAGCTCGCGACAAGTCGTCCACCTGACACACAAACGGCCGAGTCGTCACAGAAACGGCTGAGTCGTCACACAAACAGCCGAGTCGTCACGGAAACGGCCGAGTCATCTATCAGCCAAGCTGTGATGTCACAGTAACCTCTGATCTACCTGACCACCGTCTGCCTTCGCCTGTGGCTCCGCCTCTCCATCTGTGCTCTTCTTCACCGACTCCTCCTCCTCCTCCTCCTCCTCCTCCTCTTCCTCATCGTCCACCTCTCCCTCCTCCTCATCATCGTCATCGTCTGAACCTCGAACCCGACAATCTGTAACGTTCAGACTCAATTACCCACAATGCCCTGCAGCTCCAGGACTCAGTCTGATTCCGACTTGGACGGACCTTTGCTCAGCTCGCCCGGCTGCTCGCCGGACTCCGTCGCCGTGGTAACGGGCTCCGGGTCAGGCATCCTGCTGCTGTTGATGAGCGCTCTGATGCAGGTGTCGTCGTCCAGCCAAACCACGTTACCTTGGAGACGGAGGAACAGGTGAGCTGGCGCTGGGCAGGTGAACAGAACACAAAACATTTCCACTCACAGGAAGTGTCGTTGATCCACTCGATGTGCGCCGGAGGGTACTCCTTAAAATACCCGAAGACGTCCTGAGTGCTCATGTCGTCCACGCCCGTCACGTAGATCGCCTCCAATCGCAGTTTGGAGATGGCTGCGCACCACAGAAGAAGAAGACGACAGCGTCAACAAACAGACAACTGTTGGTAAACAAATGGAAACAAAACGCTGAGTCATACCTTTCTTCATGGCGTCTTTGTCCAGGAAGACGTTCCTCTGAGCGACCGTCTCCTCACAGCGGAAATGAAAACGTCTCGCTCGCTTCTCCTTCTTCTCAAGGGCTTCCTGGTAAACAAACAAACAAACAAACAAACATTGGACTCAGAGGATTGAGACAAACAATAAATAAGCAGACAGTTTTAACCAATTAACTCCAAACAGGACTGTTTTTACGACTCGCTCCAAACTAAACACCGTTGACATTTTTCAGTTTTTAGTGAAGAAAACTTCTTCTCTGGAGGAAACCATGAACAGATGATGAGACGGAGGAGAATCCAGGATCGTTTGTTTACCTTCGAATTGACATCAATCCCAGTGATGAAGGCTCCGGCCTTGTTCTCGTACCTCCGGCTGGTGTCCTGAAAATCACAGAAGAAGAAGAACTTTAACAGCTTTTACTTCACATTCATTTCCAGGCCTCAGATCTGATCAGCTTCATTCATCACAAACAGACAGCTGTTTACTGTAAACAACTACAGGAAAACAAACCTTAACCGCAAGAATAACTGAGGAAATTCACACAAATATCCCAAAGATCTTAAACTAGAATCAGGTGGATTTAAAGTTTGTGCTGACATTTAATTAAATGCAAAAACGTGGAAAAGCCCAAAGCAGCAACAAGTGGCCAACAGCCTCCTGAACCCAGCAACAAGCCTGTTATCAGCCGGTAAACGGAGCCAGAAACCGGGATAACCTCCGACCAGCTCCGGGAGAGAGCCGGGAGTTCAGGTTCCCGCACGCCGGCGCGAGGCGCAGTTCAGCCGGCGGCGACTCACGCGAGTCCCCGGTCTGAGTGGGGCCTACTCACCGGCAGCAGCTCCTTCAGAGAGCGGTTCACCGAGATGTCCTCCGCCTCCAGCTCCCCCTCCTCCACCTCCATCGGCTCGGCCTCGCGACCATCTCGGTCCGATTCGGAGTCAGAGTCCGAGTCCGAGCGGTCCGAGCCGCTGTCGGATTTCACCGACACCCGCAAACTGCGCACTGCCGCCATGGTGCTAACTGCTGCGGACAACAAGCAGGTGGTGCTGCGCCGGATTCCGTAACCAGACAATCCTGCGCTCCCCCGCCTCTTCTTCTACGGTTTCTTCTTCTTCTTCTACGGAGTGAAGAGGTGGGGCTGTGGACTGGCGCCCCCAGTGGACCGAACTTTCTGTTTCTCTGTGCAAAATGTACAATTATCATGTCTATTATTATTATTATTATTATTATTATTATTATTATTATTATTATTATTATTATTATTATTATTATTTTAGTGAAAGGCTAAAAAGTCCTACAGGACCTTTACTGAGAGTTCTTGTTGCTACAGGCGGTTCTCTGCTGCTGGACGGTTTTCAGGGTTTTTATTTGTTTATTAAGGACACATCACGTGTTGTTGTTTATCGGAGGTCATGCTTCGGCCTGTAAATATACACTTTTCTGACCCTTAAAACTGAAACAGGTGTTCATGTAAAACTGGTTTTATTCGTTTCTAAAAATCAGTTTTTCAGGAGTTCTGGATCTGTGTTTTAATGCACAAGAATTACTCCTGTAAAATTAGATTCTGTGCTGTTGATAAAACAGAACAAAAATAGAAAGAATTGTAAATTTAGTCAACGTTACATGATTTAGTTTTTATTGGTGGGTTGTGAAGAACTGACCATCGTGTATTAGTTGATGGAGGAGTTCACATTTAGAGAGTCAAAGAAAGAGACGAAAATGAGTTAATGAGCATCACCTGGATTACCTGGCGATCCCAGAATGACTGACTGTGTTTCTCAGCATCTCACTGAGCTGCAACGGTTGGAGACAAACAGCCTTCATGAGTCTCCAAAATGTCTCGAGGTGTTTGCAGGAGTTCTCAGGTTCCTCCTGTGAGTCGCTGTCCCGTCGCTGGATTTATAAAAGTTTAAAGAAACAGATTTTCTCTTCAAATCCTCACAGAGTGGTGTCTCTAATCCTTCCTATTTTAGTTTCTGAAATGTGAGACAACTTTGGGACGGTTTGGGGACAAAAAAAGAACAGATTGCAATCAAGTTGAGACACTGTGAGACGAAACAGATAAATCTGCATGTCGTTACAAACATGTTGGAAATACTGATTCCAGACTTTTATCTTTTTTTTTGCAATTTTGTGTCTCCAACTAGTTGCAGCCCAGTGAGATACTGGCTTCACTCTCAATGAGCACCAGAACCAGAACCAGAACCCTGAAAATGACCCTTCAGAACTCAAATCCTGGTGCTGACAGAAAAACTGAAACAAACGTCTGATTCTGCAGAAACTTTATAGCATCAGATTTATGACAGTGACATCTTTGTTTTTCTGCTACATCAACTTCCTCCTTTCAAAATAAACTTCACATTTTATTCTGAAAACCCTGAACAGGAGGAGTTTGAGTGTTTTTAGTGCAATCATTCAGTTCAGACAAACACTTTTAGTGCAAAATGTGAGTTTTTGCATCAAACGGCAGTGAAGAGACAAGAATCAACCCTTACACCCAGACAGGGTCAAAGGTCATAGGTCAGGGCTACGTTCATTTCTTACTCATTATTTGATGCTAATTTGTGACCACAGGAGGTGGTGGGGACTATTTCCTGAAACATGAGTGATGAAGTGTGGTTGTTGCTTCATCAGAGTCCGGTTCTGCTGGTAGTACAAGCAACAGAAACGTGCTGAAACCATTCAGCAGCGTCTTTATTCAACAGTTAAAAACCACACAGACGTCCTGGATCGCCTCTGACTCGCCTCAGTTTAGTTTCTGCTGCACAAACACAATCAGTTCCAGGAATTAGTCCCGTCCACCAGCTGACCCCAAAACTGCTGCAAAAACAGAAATAAACAAGAATGGTCATATTTACAATGTTCTTCAGTCATGGCACGCCCCTGATTGACCTTTGACCTTTCCAGTCTCAGTCTTGTTGTCCATGAGTAGC
>NC_051442.1:69630-83836 GCF_001649575.2 Kryptolebias marmoratus
TGTGTGTGTGTGAGTGTGTGTCTGTGTGAGTGTGAGTGTGTGTGTGTGTGTGTCTGAGTGTGTGTCTGTGTGTGTGTCTGAGTGTGTGTGTGGGGGGGGGTTGTTATTGAAAGGCGACTGATTCACTGCCGTCAACATCAATGTGGAAAAGAAAAGCGACAACAACATAAACAACATCAAGATAGAAGAGACGCTGCAGGCTTCTGTTTTTAGACAGACGGACCGCCTGCCTGTACCGCACACACACACCCCACACACACACACACCCCACACACACACACACCCCACACACACCCCACACATTTGTCCTACTGTGAGGACCAACGGTAACAGAGTGTCTTCTCGGGACACTGACCCAAAACTAAGGCCTGCACAGAAAAAAGACTCTCCGTCCACAAATGTCCTCACGTTCCAGGGACGTCCTCCATCCCAGGGTCCAAACCCCACAGGACAGAACCAGCACACATGAAGACTCGGCTCGAAGCATTATGGGGAAATGTGAAGCAGCTAAAGTGCAGCTGCAGAGACAAAAACAACTCTTTCTGTACTTCACTGCAGAACTGTCTGAGTCTTAAAGTCCAAACTTGATCCAGTTTCTACGTTTTGAGCAGATCCTGTCAACACGTTGCTCTGCAGATGTTTCTGTCCTCAGACTCCAGCTGTTAGTCCTGAAACATCGGGAACACCTCCCGCCTGTTTCAGGACCAGCACAAACCACCAAGTAAACAGACACAAATGCCAGACTCACCGCCAGTTGTGCGGCATCGTAGCGTTGCCGTCGGTTACTGAGCATCTCACTCCAGAGCAGCACTGCTCCTCCTCCTCCTCCTCCTCCTCTTCCTCTCTGTTGTAATGTCAGACACCATCAGGATTACGGCGCCTTAATCGCTCAGAGAGCAGCAGATGGAGGAAAAATGGAAAACTGGCAGAGAAACGGAGGAGGAGGAGGAGGAGGAGGAGGAGGAGGAGGAGAAGGAGAAGATGTGTTGCACGTTACAGCACAGACGGGAGGTATACTGGACCGCCCACAGGTCCGTTAGTAAACAATAATAAGAACAATGATGGAGAAATTCTGTCCATGGATGAAACCCTGAGGGACGGTTTTTATTCTTTCAATAATAAGTTC
Organism: Kryptolebias marmoratus; assembly: GCF_001649575.2. Lineage (NCBI taxonomy): Eukaryota > Metazoa > Chordata > Actinopteri > Cyprinodontiformes > Rivulidae > Kryptolebias > Kryptolebias marmoratus. Next base: position 70,757 of record NC_051442.1, read on the forward strand.
TTCTCTGCATCCTGGTAGATATTAAATAATCATTTATAAAAGATTTATTAATGCTTTATAAACATGTTGGTTTGTAAACAACATCCATAAACATTTATAAATCAAAACACTGTTTACCGGTCCTGTTGGAGCTTTTAAACCCGGTCCTGTTGGAGCTCTAAACCCGGTCCTGTTGGAGCTCTAAACCCGGTCCTGTTGGAGCTCTAAACCCGGTCCTGTTGGAGCTCTAAACCCGGTCCTGTTGGAGCTCAGACTGACGGGTTCTTGATACTCAGACGTTCTTCAAACTGAGACGAAGGCTCCGGTCCGATTGGAGCTGGAATGCGTTGGTTCAGAGGACGTAGGATAAAACCTGAATCAAAGGACAAACTGCTGCAGGGACAGAGCTGACTCATCAGATGTGTCCTTCCCCACAGACACCCACATGTGTCCCATGACCGCTTCAGATCACATCAGTGTCCTACAGGCCCTCAGGACTCCTCGGGTCTGTCCAGGAAACCAGGGTTGGTCGGGGACCGGAGCGTCTGTAAGCCCAGAGAACATCAGCCTTTGTGGCTGAGCTAGAGGACACACCTGTGCAGGTACGGAGGTGTCTTCAACAGAGGACTGACTGTGGGACATGATCCGAGAGATCCAGAGGGGAATGGAGATGTAGGTCTGTGGATCTACAGAATGTAGGTATTAGGTATGAAGAGAGACACTGAGGAACTGCTGGAGGTACCTCAGGTCCCACAGGTACTACAAGTACCTCAGGTCCCACAGGTACTACAGGTACCTCAGGTCCCACAGGTACTACAGGTCCCACAGGTCCCACAGGTACTACAGGTCCCACAGGTACTACAGGTACCTCAGGTTCCACTGGTACTACAGGTACCTCAGGTCCCACAGGTCCCACAGGTACTACAGGTCCCACAGGTACTACAGGTCCCACAGGTACTACAGGTCCCACAGGTACTACAGGTCCCACAGGTACCTCAGGTACCTCAGGTCCCACAGGTACTACAGGTCCCACAGGTACTACAGGTCCCACAGGTACTACAGGTCCCACAGGTACTACAGGATGTTCAGCTCAGAGTCGGATGACGTCATTTTCTTTAGAGTCATCTGAACTTTCCAACAAACTCTTCTTCTCTAGTTTCTTCAGTGTTTCTGTCTCCGTCCACCCAATGTGTCNTCAGCTCAGAGTCGGATGACGTCATTTTCTTTAGAGTCATCTGAACTTTCCAACAAACTCTTCTTCTCTAGTTTCTTCAGTGTTTCTGTCTCCGTCCACCCAATGTGTCTCTCTGCTGGAGGACTGATGGGTTCCTCTCAGAGGTCAGAGGTCAGAGGTCACACACCCAAACCCTCATTGACTCCCATCGGATCTGAGCTTCCAAACAGGAAGTGAAGGCTCTTTTTAACTCCCTGTAGAACCAGAACCTTCTGCTGCTCACGGGTCAAGAAGTTCTGATCCGACTGACAGTCTCCACTTAGAGGCTTACTTTTTACTCTGGGTTTCTGCCTGAAGGGCTTCCTGCTCCCCCCAAAAAATCACCATGGCAACCAGTGCCTCAGCAGTAACAGGAAGAGGTTTGAACCTGGCTTTCAAAATAAGAGTCTGGTTGTGTCCCAGAAGTGAAGTCCTGCTGGTTCTCCTCAGACGTTCTGCAGAAACCTTCCTGGTTCTCTGAGATGTTTGTGTGCAGAAACTCACCGAGCTCTCAGAGCGCTGACCGTGGACTTATCGACCCTGCAGAGACACAGAGACACGCAGAGACACGGAGGGACACACAGGGACACAGGGACAGAAGAGGAGCGGTTAATCAGCTGCATTCTTCATCGTCCTCAGCAGCCAGGAGACATCTGAGCTTCACAGTAATAAAAGCTGATTATTAAACCGTCACACAGGAACGCCTGGAGGACGACGGCGCCATAAACAGAATAAAACCAGTTTAATAAACAGGACAGAGACGGAGACGGAGACGGAGACAGCGCCGGCGCCAGCGCCAGCGCTGTCTCTGAATGAGACAAATATAAACATCTGAGTCCAGTTTGCTTCTGAAACAAAACTTTTCTTTCTGCATTCATTGATTTATTGATGTTTTTATTTACTGGATCCTTTTAAATAAATAAATAATCTTTCAACAAACGCTGGAAATAAAAAACAAGATTTATCAGACTAATGCTCATAAAGAGGCTTTAATAAGATTTAAATTTAAAATCATCTGAAGGAAAAACGCTCAGGCTGCAGCAGGAAATTTCCCTTTTTAGTAACATTTCTTTCAGTATTTGTTCAGATTCTGAGAGGAAATCTCGTCTCCAACAGTTGCAGCTCAGGGAGGATGAAGACGGATCAACTGGACCAGAACCGGCCTGCTCTGACTCTGAGCTTCTGTCCAAACACTGGAGAACGTGGAACTGGAACATTAAATGTTCCTTCTGCTCACACAGACACAAACACTTTCTCTGAATGTGAAACTGATAAGACATAAAACCAGAAAGTTTTAATAATCTTGTTTCTCTGATATGATTTCTATAAAAAGCATCCTGAGCAGCTCGGCGGCGCTGGGAGGACCAAACTGCAGCTCCTCCTGCATTATTAAACACAGCAGCCCTGTTAGTCGGCTCCGTCTAAACGCTGGGAGGACGGCAGGCTGAAGAGAACCTGGGCTCAGTCTAAATGCTGGGAGGACGGCGGGATGAAGAGAACCTGGGCTCGGTCTAAACGCTGGGAGGACGCGGGATAAAGGGTCTGCCGTCAGATCCTTTAACGTGAAGGAGGCAGGAAGAGGAAAGACGAGGCAACGAAACAGGAGGAAACGATGATGCTGGAAGAAACTTTCATCCAGTGTCGAATGAAAACAGCTTCAAAGGAACCAAAGATGAAGGAAATGAAAAATAAAGTCTTTGGTTCCTCAGGTTGGTGCTGCGGAACTCCAACAGCTCCAACAGGACCGGGTTAGAGCTCCTAACAGGACCGGGTTTAGAGCCCTAAACAGGACCGGGTTTAGAGCCCTAAACAGGACCGGGTTTAGAGCTCCATCAGGACCGGGTTTAGAGCTCCATCAGGACTGGGTTTAGAGCTTCAACAGGACCGGGTTTAGAGCTCCATCAGGACCGGGTTTAGAGCTCCTAACAGGACCGGGTTAGAGCTCCTAACAGGACCGGGTTTAGAGTCCAAACAGGACCGGGTTTAGAGCTCCTAACAGGACCGGGTTTAGAGCTCCAAACAGAACCTCGTGGTTCTGATGTGGGCTCTTCGATGTTCTGATGTTCTCTGGACTCCTGAAAACAGGAAGTTGTTCATTAACTGCAGCAGCTTCGTGTTCAGCCTCTGTCGGCTGGAGAAGTTTGAAAAAATCCTCAGACATTCAACTAACAACAGAAACTGATTTTTGTAAACGCTCTGATGTCATCATGATGTCACTGTGATGTCACTGTGATGTCACACTCATTCAGACGAGGAAGATGAATAAACCCTCTGAAGACGAGGTTCTCGTGTCGTTTCTTAAACAATAAAACAAAGAGTGTCTCACCATCCGAAGCCTCCGAATGAAACGCTCCTCTTCCTCCTCAGCATGGTGTCCCACTCGCCTCTCCTCCTCCTCCTCCTCCTCCTTTTGTCTTTGTCTTATTGTGTCGGATCTTCCTCCCTCGTCTCTGCACCTCTGCCTCCCTCCTCTTCTCCTCTCTGGGCTCCTACCTCCTCATCTCTGCTCCTATAAACGCTCCATCTCCTCCTCCTCCTCCTTCTGCGGCTCCTTCCTCCTCCTGTCGTTAATGTTTCTCTCCTCTTCCTCTTCTCGTTCTCACACTTCAGTTCACACAGGGAGGAGGAGGAGTGCATCGGTCCAAATGAAGAGAGACTGAAAACTTATACATAATAAATGAGAAGAGTGGAAAGAAACACGTCAGATTTAAATGATGGAACATGAATATTAATGTATTTATTCATCTAAAACAAATCCTGACTCAATTAGAAAAAGAAAACTAATCATCAGAGAAATTACAGCATTTTATAAGATTTAAATTTAGCTGAATCGACACGATCACAGACACTTTGTGAACTGAGGTTTTATCAGCAGCAGCTGGAGACTCAGCTGAAAACTGAAGTTATCACTGAAAACATGTCCTTCACCTCAAATCTGAAGTTTAAACATGTCAGGCACTTGGACCATGCTGCGGAGGCAGCTCTTCTGCAGCTACGTGTTGAGAAGAAGAGTCCCTGCTGAGCAGACTGAATGCTGAGAATCATCAAATCTCCTCATGAAACACTAAAAACATACAAATGATTCTGACTCAGTTCAAGAATTTATTTTCACAGATTGTTCTGACAGTTTAATCTGTTTGTTTGAGGCTGAGTTTCTGCTCTGCATTTCTGTCTGTCTGTCTTATTAAGAGAGCTGTCGTGGTGAGACAGATCCTGGTGCCTTTCAGAGTTAAATATCTCCAACAGTTTTCTAAATGTGTTCCAAACTTCTGGTAAAGTTTAAGCTGCCCTGGAATGAATGAGGTCGGTGAAGGAGGTTAATGTTCGACTCTTCAGGTGGAGAATATTTAAAACAAATCTTCCAGCAGAGGTTAATCTGTCTGAAAATAAAAACATGAACGACTCCTTCAGGACGTAAACGCAGGATCCAAAGAGCTTTAAATAAAACGTCTGCAGAGCAGTTACATGATCGCCCACCTGTCAGCTCCCTGCAGTCTGTCCGGTCACACCGAACACCACACCTCCGCCACCGGGGGGACGGGGACATTTGGTTCTGATAACAGACGGCCAAACCAGCAGGAGGCTAAAAACACTCCAATAAAACAGAGAGAGAGAGAACTTCTCACAGACTCTGAGCGTCATGAACCCTGAGAGAACCTGAGAACGCACCTGCCTGAGTCCGTACCTGAAGACTTTAAACACAGCCAGATGATGCTTCTGCTGCTGTGGAGACACCATGTCTGTCCCTGGTGTGTAAGAGGGTAAATGGTGTCAGTTTCACTGAATTTAGGGCACAAAACACCTGAAATACAGAAGTAAAAACAATATTTCACAAGCTGTGCAAAGTTCAGAGACAGAGGAGACGTCAGGAGGTCTGAAAGGAGCAGATAAGATTGATAGTTCTTTGGTTAAAATCAGGGAATATTGTTTTTATCCTTGTCCTACAGGTCAGGAAAGGCCAGGGAGGTGATGGAGAGTGGGCAGGTAGGTCGACTGAAAGACAGGAGCAGAACAGGAGGGATGATCCAGCACCAGGACTAGCAGAACAAATTCGAGCCGGGCCGAGGGCGGGGCAAATGACTGGGTTCATGATAACATCATTTTACAACACACACATGCTTCCAACAGCGAGGCTTACAAGCTTCAGCACCACGGAGAGCAACTGTGTCTTCTGAAGTCCAACAAACAGACAAGAAGTTTAACAAACCAACAGAACAGAAACCATTAGGCTACGTCGCAGTTCAGCACCACAGACAGCGATCGGCTCATTGACCCCACCTCATCTGTTTCAGCTCAGATTCTGTATCAGCAGCGTTAAAGTTGAGTAAAACTGGCACAGCGGCCACATGTTCACACAGTTTCAATATGAAGAACTTTAGTCCTACCCACTATCTGAGGGCGTACAATGAGCATGGCGCTGAGCGAAGTCGTCCACGCTGCTCTGTACGTCCATTCTCTTCGCTCTCTCATTCTCTGTGGATAACATCGTAAAGTAGCCCAGCTGCTTTGTCTCTCTCACTGAATCACTGCGATACCTTTAAAACAAAAACAGGAGATTTGGGAGCGTCTTCACAAAAACATCGTAAAGGAGGTCAATTTTTTTTTCTTCCTACTTCCTATATTCTCCCTATTTTTCATTTTTAAATTTCCTGGACCTTAAATAAAATTCCAGTTTTGATGCATATCTGTTGATAACGATAAAGAACCAAAGCTACTGAAATTGTGAGTCGGCTTGTTTGGAAAATATTCCTGTCATCAAATCTCTGTTAGCCTTCATTAGCAGCTGAACACCGGTGATACACCGAACATTATAGCTAACATTAGCTGGCATTTAGCTGGTGGATGTGAATACAGTAATATTCTATTCACAAAATACAAAATATAATATGTTCATCTTACTTATAAAAAGTTATCCCTTGACCCCTGACGTCAACAGTCCGTCGATCTGAACAGAAATAAGCTGCGCGGTGCTGAGCCATCTTCTGCTCTTTGGTTTAACCAAATAAGGAGCCAAGAAGCCTCTATTTAATTTATTTGTATCTGAATTACTACATTATGCAGAAGCCATACGGTCGTCACCCAACCCCAAACCTGTAAAAGTTTTTAACTGCATTCCCTGAACTACTTCTTGTTTTTGTGCACCCAGTATGAAATTCTCTGTTGTCGTTTTTATCTTGTGAGCGCCTGGCATTATTTCATTCATTTCCCACTGTTCTGCACGTTGTACTGATATTTTGACCCAACTAAAAAAAAAAAAAAGGAGGAGGACCGCTCCAAGATGGCGGCCGTATTTCCTGCGTCTACTCTTCATGATGAGAGACCACCATGCTGGCAGTTTTCGCGGGCCTGAATTTAAAAAAAAAAGTCAGGTTCATCTTCAAGACGACGAGTAAAATACTCCACATTTATGGTTATATGAAGGGCCACTCATGTTAACTTATTCTGTTAAAATGCTCCAACTAGTTTTCAATCTGTTGCCACAGGACTGATGATGACGTCGGCTGGTGACGAGTTTTACCCAAAATACACTTGGAGAAGATATCCGCCATCCACTTACATTTACGTGTCATAAATTAAATGTAAGAGTGAAAATAAAGCCAGTCATGCAGCACAACATTTTATTTGTTAGTCAAATCTACTACACCCATTAAAAGTCAGTCGGTCTTCTAGAGTTTTTAGCAACCATGACTCAATCCTGACTGAGCGACCTATAAAACCCTGAGAAGAAAGCTGTTTGGTAATATGACTTCAATTTAATCAGGAAAGGAGAGCCCCCCTTCTCCGGGTCCCCATATGTGGTCACAGCTGAATCACATCAAGGACATTTACCTGTCCGGATCATCGTGGACTGAGGGCGTGCTGCTCTCCCGACTCCGCCCCCTGGCTCCAGGTATTCAAATCTAAAAGTAAGAGGAGTACTGCCAGAAACAATCCGTCCTAAAAGATGTATCTTACTAAGTTGTAGCATTCATGACAAAACCGGAAACGTCTCCAAACACCGGAAGACCTTCCTGATATTTGAAGAAATAGACGAAAAAAAAAAAGTTCGCTGCGAGCAGGGTTCGAACCTGCGCGGGGAGACCCCATTGGATTTCAAGTCCAACGCCTTAACCACTCGGCCATCGCAGCCGACGTCATTCACTGAGCAGGCTCCTTTTTCAACGTTCATAGTGATATACTATGTTTCTTGGTTTAATTAATGTAAATATATGAGATTAATCCGAGAGAGACGAGCCACGCAGGAGGTGTGACGTTTGAAACGTTTCAGAGAACAAGGAAGAAAACTGCACCTGTCCGAAACACTTCCGGTGTCAAAGTCAAAGTCAAAGTCAGCTTTATTGTCATTTCTGCAATATATCACAGACATATTGAGAACTGAAATTTCTGTTCTCTCTGGGCTCCCTGGCCACACAAGAAAAGTGTTTAAGAATTATAGTAACAAAAAAAAACAAAAGGAGGGACTGGGACAATAAATGTCACCACACTGATGAGATTAATCTTAGAGCTCCACTGATGTTAGAGCTCCATTAATCTTAGAGCTCCATTAATCTTAGAGCTCCATTAATCTTAGAGCTCCAGTCGCTGGTTTGATCGTCCACGTGACGTTCAGGTGTTAAATCCAGGCTCCTCGGTCTTTAAACGGTCCTGGAGCGCCATCCTGTGGCCACACAGAGTAACTGCAGGCACTGAGAAAACAATCTGTTATCACGACTAACAGGTAAGAAACAAATAAAAGTTTATGATAGATGTTATTTATTAGTGCATAAAAATAAAACAGAAACTTAGCTCTTCTCTTTCTGTAATTTGAGCCTCTTCTATTCAGCTGAATATTATTTATAAAAACCCGGAATGAGGACTTCAGTCCACCTGACTCGGGTCTCACCTGTCCCCACCTGTTAAATGGTAAGAACAATAAAACATCATGTCCAGGGTTAAAACAGCTTCTGCGGGCCCTCGCCATATTGTGTGGGGATGTAGCTCAGTGGTAGAGCGCATGCTTCGCATGTATGAGGTCCCGGGTTCAATCCCCGGCATCTCCATCTCTTCTTACTCACCACGGAAGTGTCTCACCAGCAGAGTTTTATTATTAAACACCTTTTTCTTCTCGGTGTTTTTGTGCCTGTACCACAAACCATACAGGCTCATTAAACTCGATATCCAAACATCCCACAAAAAAATAACAAAAAGTGTCGAAACTATGGCGCTCTCGGCTTTTATTTTGAAAGTTACCTGAACCGGAACAACTGGAAACGTTGGTCTTTGTTTGTTTTTTTCTGTTTATTCTCCGTTTGGACTTGCATTCTTCGACGTTTGTGTGTTTTGTCGTGTCCTCTGGCACGTAACACCAAAATAAGGTTTGAAGATAAAAAAGTGCTTGGTTCCACTGGGGCTCGAACCCAGGACCTTCTGCGTGTAAAGCAGACGTGATAACCGCTACACTATGGAACCTGCGAGGATGAGAAGGACCGGAAGCCTTTTTATCCTAACCTGTGTATGTATGGAAATCTACTAAAAATAACACTGTAGCGCTTTTACAGTATATGTTCAGGTTCCCAGAATCAGCATGTGCAGGTGTTGTGGTGGGCGGGGCTTTAAAAACAGAAACTCACCTGTAGCTGCAGGCGTCTCACACCTGATCACCAGCTCAGAGAGGAGAGGTGCTGCTTTGCAGGTATGCTCACCTGTCTACATTTGATTCATTTTACAGCATAAACAGCTACAGAATGTGACCTTTGACATTCACAGAGTTTATTATCTTTATTTATTTAATTATCTCTCGGTGTCACATGATGATCTAAAGTCATTTTGTTCTGAAACACAGTGATCCAACCGAATTATTAATATTATTATCTTTCTTTTAACTGTTTCCTGTGAATGCTGCTGTCAGCAGGAGCTGTAATATTTCTCCTGATGTTTAGATTAATTTAGGCGTAAATGAGATGTTGTATTGTTTCTGTAAGCAGGTAAAAGAAAACAGTTTTTCCTGCGTCCGTCTGCAGGACCTGCACAGTAACTAGGCTCATTTCCAATTCAAATGTTGGAAACTAAACAAATGCGACATTAACAGAAGCAGCCAATGTCCCTCCAGGTGCAACGGAAACAAAAACACAAAGTTTCCTCTCATCGCCTTGTTGTAGTTTAATCTTTAGGAGCAGAACAAACCCCAGACTGTTTGCCGTCTGAATAAAAACAGAATGGCTGCTTCCTGCTGCTCCTCATTAACAGACACCTGACCGGTGATCGTCAGGCCCTGAAAGGGGAACACTTCGGCCATTTTGAAATGTGCAGAACTTTGAAACAGTCAGTGTCTTACCTGCTGTAGGACTGATGAGCTAATGGCTAGTCTGAGCTTTAAACTGACTGCAGAGACGTCTGAAGACAGATGTCCAGGTCTACAAACCACAACGATAATAAATAATCATTTATAATAATAATAATAATAATAATAATAATAATAATAATAATAATAATAATAATGGTCTTAGACAAACAGAAATGTCCCTCAGGTGACTCTGATTTCTGAGTCACTTCCTGTCGTCCTTTCCCAGTGGTGTCCTCTTCGTGTCCAACATGACGGCTTCCTGTCAGGAGTTTGAAGTGACTGTCCACACCTCACCTGGTCCCACCTGTGGAACCTTCAACGGCCTGTGGCTCAGTCTGATTGGTTCACAGGGCGAGACTCCGCCCATCAGCGTGACGGCGGGTCACCATCTCCTGCCTGGATCAGTGAGTTTCAAAATGTCTAATGTTAGTTTTCTTTGTGCCTAAAAAGAATCTGCCTCCAAACATGAGGCTTACAGAAAAACTTGAAGCAGATTAATTTAATTTAAATCTTTTTGTGACGGTGCTGTAAAATCAGATTCTGCTCTGTGACGCACCGCAGGTCAGATAACCTTGTTGCTCCGACTCCTTCTGTCTGTAACTAAGCTCCTCCTCCTGTCCTCTCAGACCCGCCTGGTTTCGGTCCGGTCCAGTGGTCCACTGGGTCAGCTGATCCTGGTCCGGCTCCGGCTGGAGGCCCAGGCCGGTTTCCCTGATGTGAACTGGCACTGCAGCCGGGTGGAGGTCCGCCGGCCGGCCGGAGGTTCAGGTCCTCAGGTGTTCCTGTGCGACAGGTGGCTGCGACCAGCAGATGGAGACGTGGAGCTGTGCAGCGGGCAGCGTGAGTGAAATATAAAACCTCCTCCAGGTCGTAGCGGTCATATGTGTGGGCAGTTTCAAAATAAAAGAGAACAATAAAACACAAGAAAACTAGAAGATAAAGTTAATGCAGCGGACTCCAAATATAAAAAAAAGTAAAATTTGTGCTGAGGTAACAGTTCTTTGCTCTCAGGAGCAAACAGAGAAGTGATTCTTGTCCTGTTTCTTCTTCTTCTTCTTCTTCCAGTGTGTTTGATGGCGGATGAACGTGAAGAGAAGCTGAAGCTGCACCGACTCAAACAGCTGCAACATCAGCAGCAGCTCATCAGGTAAACCTCACACCAGCACTCACCTGGAGAGGGCGCTCTACCTCACAGTCTCACAGATCGCTGACTCGGCATTCGGTCCGACTGCTGACTCAGCAGTCCTTCCATCCATCATCTGCTGCTCGTTCCGGACGAAGCCCAGACATCTCTCTCCACAGCCACCTCTTCCGGGCCTTCCAGGTCTTCCAGGAGGATTCCAAGGCGTTCCCAGGCCAGCCGAGAGACACAGTGTCCCAGGGTGTCCTCTGTCTCCCCCAGGTCTTAGACATGAAACTTCTGGGATGAAGATGGTCCGTGCTCTCATCAGGACTCTGTGATGGCTTTGCTTTCAGGTGGCGTCTGTTCGTCAGCGGAGCGCCGCAGTGTGCCGACCTCAGCAGCATGCTCCAACTCGGACCGAACCTCAGCTACACCCACAAGAGGTGACCCTTGACTGGAGTGTGTTTTAGGACAGAAACAGCTTTATGATGGCGCCTGATGATGTTTGTGTCCCGGTCCGCAGTCAACCCACCAACACGCACTATCTGAGAGGCTTCAATAGCCGAACCGAATCCTGGACCGGATTCTCAGAGCTGGAGACTGTTTTTGCTCACACTGGAGACCACAACAGTGTCGCCAGTAAGAAATCCAGCAGAAGCTCTTGTGTGTTTGTGTCTCCGTGATTTTGGTTCTTTAGTTTGTTCTGTTGCTGTTTCCTCTCCACCTTTTGTCTCAGGGTTCATAAAGGCTCACTGGAAGGAGGACTGGTTCTTTGGGTATCAGTGTCTGAACGGCTGCAACCCTCTGCTGATCCGTCAGATCCGTCTTCTTCCTCCAAACCTGGCAGTGACCTCTGACATGCTCCGTCCCTTCCTGCCCAAACGCTCCTCCCTTGAAGATGAGCTAAAGGTATGCCGTCAGTTCTCGAACCTGCAGGCCTTCTGAGGTTTTATCTGGGTTAACTTGATGTTTCCTGATGTGACAGAAAGGAACCATTTACCTGCTGGATTATGAGATTTTGGATGGCCTACCAGCTAACCTGATCAATGGAAAGCAGGCGTACCTGTCAGCCCCTCTGTGCCTGCTCCACCTGAACCAGCAGGAGCAGCTGGTCCCCATCGCCATCCAGGTGAGCTCTGACACAAGTGGACAGATCACTTGGACTAAATCAGCATCAGTCATTGACTGTCCCTCCTTTCAGCTTCAGCATACCCCCGGTCCTCAGAACCCCGTCTTCATGCCCTCCGACCCCGGCTCTGATTGGCTGCTGGCAAAGATTTGGGTTCACTGCATGGACTTCCAGTGTCACCAGCTGATCTCCCATTACCTGCGGACCCACATGATGGCAGAGCTGTGCTGCGTGGCGACGCTGAGACACCTCCCAGACCAGCACCCGCTGCACCAGGTCGAGACCAGGCCTCACCTGGAGATCCAGATCACATGTAGACGTCCTGTAGATCACTCCCAGAACACATGTAGATCACATGTAGATCACATCCAGAACACATCCAGAACACATGTAGATCACATGTAGATCACATGTAGATCACATCCAGAACACATGTAGATCACATCCAGAACACGTGTAGATCACATCCAGATCACATCCAGATCACATCCAGAACACATCCAGATCACATCCAGAACACATCCAGAATATGTGTAGAACACATCCAGATCACATCCAGAACACGTGTAGAACACATCCAGAACACATCCAGAACACATCCAGATCACATCCAGAACACATCCAGATCACATCCAGAACACGTGTAGATCACATGTAGATCACTCCCAGAACCAAGGAACATGGGGAAACAGAAAAGTGATCTAAGGTTTTTTTTTATAAAGGACAAAAGTTTTAAATTGTAATAAAAGTAAAAATGTAATCAAATTACAGATGACAGTACCAGTGGTAGCGATAAATAAATAAATCCTGGTATGTTTCTCTTCTCTGATTGGCTGATTTCGTGCCCAGCTGCTGATGCCTCACGTCAGAACGTCTCTGCAGATCAACCTGCAGGCCCGAGCGTCGCTGCTGGCTGCTAACGGAGTCTTCGACCAGGTAAAACCTCACCTGGAGCCACAACACAAACTCCTTCCAGCTCCACATTCAGCCTGCAGGTTCAGTCTGGTTCTGGTGTGGTTCTGGTTCCCGCAGGCCGTGGGTTCTGGTCTGATGACCGTCCCGTCTCTCCTGTCCCGAGCCTCGGCCAGGCTGTGCTACCGGTCCCTGTGTGTTCCTGACGACCTGTCGGACCGCGGCGTCGACAAACTGCCGCACAGCTTCTACGCTCAGGACGCACGGAGAGTCTGGGACGCACTGCACAGGTAAACAAACACTGCACAGGTAAACAAACAGGTAACCAAACAGTGCACATGTAAACAAACAGGTAAACAAACACTGCACATGTAAACAAACAGGTAAACAAACAGTGCACA
>NC_051442.1:83936-95037 GCF_001649575.2 Kryptolebias marmoratus
ACATTGGCTGTATGAGCCATACAGTGGCTGTTATTGGCCCAGCTCTTCTTGAAGGCGGGTCTAACGTTACCTGTGATTACTTTCATACTATCAAACAAATAAAAAACCCGCAACATGACGTGAATTTACTTTTTACTTCAACACATTATAAAAATGTAGTGTAGTAGAAAGTACAGATACTTACTGTAAAATGTAGCGAAGTAAAAGTCGAAAGTACCCATGTTTAAAAATACTTAAGTAAAGTACAGATACATTAAAAACGTACTTAAGTACAGTAACGAAGTACTTGTACTTCGTTACATCCCACCACTGCTTATTCTGCCTAAACGAGGACACGTCTGCCGTTACAAGATTTCCCCCAGAAAAGAGGCTAAGCCCGGTGGTAGGTGGCCGACCGTGATTTAGTAAAAAAAATGATTGAATTTGACATGAAAGTTGAAAATATGGATATTTATTATGTGATACTGTAAGATATTTGTGTCAAATATTTACACAACTACAGTTTTACAAAAAGGCACTTTTGAAATACTTATTTAAACAAAAATACAATTAAAATAAACACTAATTGATTGCACCTAATTTAAGTCACATTTACAAATAAATTAAATGAACATAAATGAAAAAGTGCAAACAAAGCACCAACACACGCCTCACTTCCAGGCCAATGAATAACAACAGAGATGCTGGACTGTACTGTGCAGATCTAATGCTGAATTTAATAGCATCATTTTGCTGGTAAACAAGGATAATATTTTCACTAAGCACAAAACATACTTACCATATTCAGTCTTGTAAAACCACCCGCTGAATTTCAGCTGAACTAACCATTTCTGGTTAAACCCGCTCGTTCCATGTTTATTACTGTGGCTCTGACAACCTGCTAACTCCAGGTAGCTGAAGGAGGCTCGGCCTCAGGGCTCATTAGAGTCCTGCAGGGCTCCGCGAGCAGCGCGGACCTGGAGCTTACGTTGGTGCAGTACTCTCCAAAAAGACGGGGCAGTACGCTACGTAACCAGTGTAAATACGGTAAAAAGAGAGCAGATGGTTGAATGGAGCGTGGCGCGCGGTCCACACAAAGTTATAAAAGGTGCATGACGTGACACCGCGCGGGACCTTCGCGCAGGGGCAGGGACAGCGCGATGTGTCACTGTTGGCGCGCGGTGAGGTAGATAAAGGCAGGGTCACCAAAGCCTGCCAGGCTAATAATACGCTGGGGGAAACCCTGCGTTAGCCTCAGGGCTGAAATCTTCTGTGGAGCTCGTAAAGTTGCCAAAAACGACGGTTCAGACTTTGTTCCCTAAACATTAACCATCGAGGACACAGTGAAACTTTCTCTAAATACGTTACACTTCAACAATCCAAGAAAATGACAGACAGTTTATTGTTTGTTTATTTTATTGATGCAAAACTTACAGAATGAAACACTTTTACTGAAGTTTCTTTCACTGAGTTTACTGTCAGGACAGGAAGCATAGGGCAGGTAAGTGGTTTGTTTTAGTTTGTTCATTTAATGTTATCTAAGGCGCTGACCCTCGGGACACTGCTTCAAACTGAATAATAACACGGATCATTACAATTACAAATCAGTAAGTTTAAAACCATAACAAACCATAACCATAACCATAACAGTGTTTTTATTTGGATTTATTGGATCATCTTTGTTCAGATAATAACCACTAAATACACATCTTTCTCCACCAAACGTCTGCAGCATAAATGAGGGAAATCAGCAGAATCAGGTTCTGTTGCAAACATTTACACTGAATTGGACGTATTTACTTGTCAGTTCATTTTAATCACAAAAAANCTGTGGGACTCCAGTCCAGACTCGTACAGATGTTCCTGTTCTCTGTTCCAGCTGTTTGGTCATGGTGTTCCATGTTTCTTTACCTGCCTGCATCTTCCATCCTGCTGTGATGTGCTGGACTGTCTCAGGGACATCAGCCTCCATCTTGGGTCCTGCCTGGTATGATGATTAGTGTCTCTGTCTGTCCTTCAGTCCAGCTCTTTCTAGCTGCTGGTTGGGTTGTTGATTTCAGCCACTTCCTCAGTCTGACGGTGGTTCATGTTGTTCAGGGGCTTGTCCTTCCATGATGGTTCCTCTTCCTCCTCTTCCTCATTATGTTTCTGCTGCCTGAGACGTTCTCTGAGCAGATCATCATCAGAGGCTTTCTTCCTGATGGAATCCAGGATCGTGGCTCTCTGGTTCGGGACCCATTTTCCAAATAAAAATGTGCTCAAAGATCAATATGTAATTTTACCTTTTTACAGTACAAACAGAGAAGCAAGTAATGCCCAGTGGGCGTCAGGTTTATTGTAGTTATTATATACATTAGTTCTCAAAGATGTTATTGAAACGATCACATTGTTTTTCATGTAAAAATGTTCATTGTATTCTATGAAAGGTGAATAAACAGGTTTTGAAAGATAAATCACATAAATGAAGTTGGAAGTACTCTGATTTTCTCCTTAGCTGGTATATCAGCGATCAAAGATGGCCGTTTACACTGACAGCTCAGATTAAATATGAGGACTGATCGAATGGTCAGATCTCTGAGACCATAGATCAGAGAACTCAGACATTTGGGAAAAACAATAAGAAAAATATAAAGGAGAACCTGCATTTGCACAGCTTGAACCCGGTCTAGAATTCGGGAGACAACTATGAGCAATGAGTTGTGTATAGTTGAGGACATAGTTAGGCCCATCTGCAGCAGATGCAGCAGCAGCGTCCTACGAGCCTTATTGGCTGAAGCTTTGTTTGTAGAGGCTGAGCGAGCTGCTACAATGATACCAGTATAGGAGAAAATGACTGTCACACCTCCTAATGCAAACAGAAAATATCTAGACACTTTGTCATAAAGTTCAGATACCGGGTCAACAAAGACACTATCTTTTCCACAATAGTCTGTCATCTGTGTGAGCTGCAGGTCAAGAAACGTAAACTTGAACATTATAATTAGTTGAATAATAGCATTTAGTGAACTGAAAGTCCAAACAACACAAATAACCATCCTTGTGTTTCTAATGGTGATGATGGCACTGTGTCTTAACGGATAACACACTGCCACATATCTTTCTAGACACATAATCACCAGAGTGATTGGAGAGAATCTTTCTGGAAGCGAGTAAAGTATTATCAGAGTAGAACACACAGGATACAGCAGTGTTACTCCACAAACAGACAGTAGAAACATCGACTGACTGTGAGCCAGCTGCATAGTATCTGCTAAAAGAAGGTTAAACAGAAGAAAATAACGAGAAGTCTCCTTAAACACAGCTTTACTCCTCAAAGTGTATAACATGGTGACATTAATGAGAAGAAACACACAGCATAGCAGCGTTGTCACGATGGCGGATAACACTAACCAATGGAGCCCCCGACGTTGCTGCTGAAGTGTGGTGTTCATCTGAGCTTGATTTGTAAATTACATATTAAACAGAACATAACATCTGAATTCAAAAAGTGAAACACAAAAACATAATATTTTCTTTAACAATCACAGCATTTAAGTCTTGACAGCTGAGGTAGCTACAGAGTTTGTTTTGTAATGTGAATGAATGATATATTGCTCTACCCACCACAGCATTTAACTCTTGACAACATAGATAGTACAGAGCTGTATTGTAAAAGGAATACTACCCTCCCTCCATGTTTTTGTTGCCATGATTGGTCTGAATGGTTAAAGTCCCTTCTCATAATATTTATGTTATTTGTCTATGCACTCAGCCCTCCTCTGAGGTGTCAGCACCTTTGAGAATAGTTTATTAAGTAACAGGTGTCATTAAAATGTCTAGGAAATAACCACAGTAAGAAACAATAATCTATCAACTTTTTGAAAAAACTACAATAAGAGTTGAAGTCTGCGTCTCCAGACGTATAACAGTTGGCCAGTTGTTTTTTAAAAAAGTTTTTTTGAATGGCAAGAACAAAGTCCAAGTCATCCACACATGCGGTGCCAGTCATCAAATACCCTGCTGGTATATTAACCTGGCCAAACTGACTGCTCTCCATGAACGCCTAGCAGGACAACTGAACCAGCTACTAATGGAAGGGACACACCCTGAGTGGTTGACCCAAGGCTGGACAGTATTGATCATGGAAGACCTCCAGAAAGGGGCATTTACATCCAACTACCGGCCAATTACCTGCCTCTGTACAACTTAGAAGCTACTGTCAGACATCATAGCAGCTAAGATAAATAGTCAGTACCTTAGTGAGGCACAGAAGGGAATTGAGACCAGGGGAACCAAGCAACAGCCCCTGGTTGACAGAACCGTAGTTGGAGACTGTAAGACCAGACATACAAATGTATGCGCTGCCTGGATTGACTACAGCCTATGACTCGATGTCCTACATATGGATACTGGAGTGCTTGAAACCCTACAATATCAACAGGACACTAAGAGCCTTCATTGAGAACTCTAGAGGCCAATTCAAATCCAACTGCACAAGCCAGCATCAAATGTGGCCTATACCAAGGCGATGCTTTGTCCCCACTCCTATTCTGCATGGGCCTGAACCCCCTCAACCAGAGAACTGCAAAGAGTTCCAAAGTGAATACCTGTTCCATTTTGGATATCACTTTGGACACCAGTCACCAGTTATCCATGTACATGAGGTGCCTGCATACCATGTCCTCCATGTAGAGGAGGTGATTGGTAACTGTATGCCAAAAGTGAGCAAGACGTCGACTCACTGATCCACCTCACCAGGATATACAGCAAGGACATTGGTATGTCATTCTGACTTGATAAGTGCAGCCAAATGGTGTCTAAGAGAGGCAAGGTGATCACAACTGAAGGGGTTGAACTACCGGAAGATCTCCAGGTTAGCTACAAGTACCTTGGAATACTACAGACTAATGGCAGCCAGGATGAGACCGCAAGGAAGTCAGCCCCAACCAAATACCCATGGGGAGTAAGGCAGGTCATGAAGAGCCAGCTGAATGGTAAGAACAAAGTCCAAGCCATCAACACATATACGGTGGCAGTCATCAAATACCCTGCTGGTATGATAACCTGGCCAACGCAGGAGATAGAAGCCACTGACATCAAGACACGAAAAATCGCAATGAACAGAAGGTTTCACCCTAAGTCCAGCACCCTGAGACTGTACACTAAAAGAAAGGAGGGAGGCAGAGGACTAGTGCATCAGAGCCACTATACAGGATGAAACAACCAAGATCCTGGAGTAAGTCAGAAAGAAAGCCCCCCAATAATCCCATTTTGCAAACCTTCCCTTTCACTCCTGCAGCTTTCCTTCTGTCACACCCCATCCCCCCTCTCTGACACTTGTCTCCATCCAGTCTACTCATCTTTCTCACTCATCTTGCTCTCTTCTTCACCTCTCTTGTGTCTCCAGTCTGTGGCAGGATAAAAAGCAGAACCCAAACCCAGATTAATCCCAGTGGTCATTCCATATGTTGCGACAGTTTCAGAGAAACTGAGACATTTTTTTTCTTTGAAACTTTATGTCCCAGTGGCTTTCAAACCCCAAAATACACTACAGCAAAAACTGGATCATCACAAAGACACGATCCCCTGGCATAAAAAGAGTAATATTGTGTATGCTGTTAAGTGCCAGGAAGATTGTGATCAGTTATACATCTGGGAAACAAAGCAGCCACTGGCCAGGGTAGAGTACCTTCTCCAGTTCGGGGAACAAGTCCTGCCCCAAGTGGAGGAGTTTAAATATCTCAGGGTCTTGTACGAATAAAGGAAAATGGGAGCAGGAGATTGATAGGCGGATTGGTGCTCCATCTGCAGTAATTTGGGCGCTGTACCAATCTGTTGTGGTGAAAAGAGAGCTGAGCTAAAAGGCAAAGCTCTTAATTTACCGGTCGATCTACGTTCCTACCCTCATCTATGGTCACGAGCTTTGGGCAGGGACTGAAAGAATGAGATCGTGAATACAAGCGGCCGAAATGAGTTTTCTCCACAGGGTGTCTGGGCTCTCCTTTAGAGATAGGGTGAGAAGCTCGGTCATCCGGGAGGGACTCAGAGTAGAGCCGCTGCTCCTCCACATCGAGAGAAGCCAGCTGAGGTGGCTCGGGCATCTGGTTAGGATGGCTCCTGGACGCCTCCCTGGTGAGGTGTTCTGGGTACGTCCCACCAGGAGGAGACTCACAGGAAGACCCAGGACACGATGGAGGAACTATGTTTCTTGGCTGGCCTGGGAACGCCTTTGGATTCCCCCACAGGAGTTGGCCCAAGTGGCTGAGGAGAGGGAAGTCTGGGCCTGTCTGCTTAGGCTGCTGCCTCTGCGACCCAACGCCGAATAAGCAGAAGAAAATGGATGGATGTTGATTGAATTTTATTACAATTGTTGACGTACATTGAGAATGTACGTCAACAATGGCGTTTTTAATGACACCTTTTGTTTTTCAGCACTTCTTCTTTTTTATTGGTGTATTTAGGGTCTGCTAGCTCTAGATAGCTTAGTAGTGAAAGGGAAGCTTAGCATGGCTTCTGGTTCTCTTCCGGCTTCTTCTGTTCTCACTTGCTCTGTGTGTCAGATGTTTAACTATTCCTCTGCCTCCCTTAGTGATAATGGTATGTGTTATAAATGTAGTCTTATGGTAGCTTTGGATGAGAGGCTGTCTGAATTGGAGGCTCTGATAAGGGAAGCCAGGTCCCTTTCAGCAGCATGGAGCCACTGAGAGTAGCTCCTGTTAGCAGTCCTCCATCAGACCCTGAGCAGCCATGACCCCAGGCCCTTATTCTCAGTTTTTGTCTAAATTCTCAGTTTTTCTGTCTGACTTATCATTGAATACTGATAAAGTAATTGTGGAAGTTTCAATATTCACATAGATGTTAAAAGTGATAGCTTAAACATAGCCTTTAGCTTGCCTACTTTTAAAAATAAAGATACAGCAGATTCTGCTGCATGCATAAATATTACATTTATTTAGAAACTAAATGTTAAATGATGTGGCATGCAGTAAAGTGTAATGTCCATCCATCCACCCATTTTTTTACACGTTAATCATTTCCTGGTCGCAGGGAGCTGGTGTTTGTCTCCATCAGTCACTGTGTGAGAGGCAGGGGACACCTGGACAGGTCTCCAGTCCATGACAGGGACACATAGCGACAAATGGGACACACAAGCATTCACCCTCTCACTCACACCTAGGGACAATTTATCAACATTGTTTTTTAATTCAATCAAAGTTAACACAACTTTTTAAAAAATGTATGGCACATTTTATTTGTTGGGAGAAAACTTTCAAGCAAGGCTGGTGGTAAATAAGCAAACATTTACACTGAATTGGACGTATTTACTTGTCAGTTCATTTTAATCACAAAAAACAGATGCAAATACTTTTAAAATAGTATTATTTAAAACAAAGATATACAGTAAAATTATATTTTAAAATGCGATTATGTTTAAATTTGGACTTAGTAGTTCAGTATATCTGTCCCACTCATTGGAATTGAAACAAAACACTTTAGACAAATGTGTAAATGAATACTTAATCTCATATTAAATGAGTCTCCATTAATTGTAGCAGCAGCAGGTATTGTTAATATCAGCTATGAAAGTATGAGCATTAAATGCACTCACTTCAGGTTCGACCTAATCACAGTTAATAATTCATGCATGTTCAGTAATTATTATGTATCACACAGGTTTAGTGTCTTTTTCAGTATGGGGTAATAAGTCATAAACTGTGAGCAGCAGTTCCTGGAAATTTTAAGCTAGGACCTCCTTGGACCAGACTTTTATTTATCTATAATCAATTGGAACGTTAGACTTTAAAGAGCTACAGGATTGTTCATTTCTCCAGTATACATTTTGTTATTGCTTTTCAGTGTACATTGTGGTTTATAAAAGACATAAATGTTTGAGTTTTTCTGAAAGAAACTTTATACTTTCAAAAGCTGAAAACATTAACATTTGAAAGAGAACTCTAATCTATGAAGTGAGATTCTCTTGGTTCCTAGCTGGGACATCAGAGATTAAAGTCGAGCGTCTACACTGACAGCTGAACCTGAACATGATGACATGACTGATATTCTGGTCCCTGAGACCATAGATGAGGCAGCTCAGACATTTAGGAAAAATAGTTAAACAAACATAAAGAAATACCAGCATGTGCGCACCTACAACCCTGTCCGGAATTTCGGAGACAACTATGAGCAATGAGTTGTGTATAGTTGAGGACATAGTTAGGCCCATCTGCAGCAGATGCAGCAGCAGCGTCCTACGAGCCTTATTGGCTGAAGCTTTGTTTGTAGAGGCTGAGCGAGCTGCTACAATGATACCAGTATAGGAGAAAATGACTGTCACACCTCCTAATGCAAACAGAAAATATCTAGACACTTTGTCATAAAGTTCAGATACCGGGTCAACAAAGACACTATCTTTTCCACAATAGTCTGTCATCTGTGTGAGCTGCAGGTCAAGAAACGTAAACTTGAACATTATAATTAGTTGAATAATAGCATTTAGTGAACTGAAAGTCCAAACAACACAAATAACCATCCTTGTGTTTCTAATGGTGATGATGGCACTGTGTCTTAACGGATAACACACTGCCACATATCTTTCTAGACACATAATCACCAGAGTGATTGGAGAGAATCTTTCTGGAAGCGAGTAAAGTATTATCAGAGTAGAACACACAGGATACAGCAGTGTTACTCCACAAACAGACAGTAGAAACATCGACTGACTGTGAGCCAGCTGCATAGTATCTGCTAAAAGAAGGTTAAACAGAAGAAAATAACGAGAAGTCTCCTTAAACACAGCTTTACTCCTCAAAGTGTATAACATGGTGACATTAATGAGAAGAAACACACAGCATGGCAGCGTTGTCACGATGGCGGATAACACTAACCAATGGAGCCCCCGACGTTGCTGCTGAACTGTGGTGTTCATCTGAGCTTGATTTGTAAATTACATATTAAACAGAACATAACATCTGAATTCAAAAAGTGAAACACAAAAACATAATATTTCCTTTAATAATCACAGCATTTATGTCTTGACAGAGTTTGTGTTGTAATGTGAGTGTTACCACCTCTTTTTTCTACACTCTTGTTGCCAGAGCTAGTCTGGACGGTTTAACTTCTTTCCCACACTATTTATGTGGTTTGTTGACACACACACACACCCCTCCTGTGAGGTTTCAGCACTTTCGATAGTTGTTAGGTGGTAATGGGTTGTGATGAACATGCCAAGAAATTAATAAGAAACAATAGTTCTAAAAAGAAACAATAGTTGATGAACTTTTGAAAAGTGATTATTCATTCAGTTTGTGGCCTGTGGCTTAGTATTGTCATTGGTGGTTGAATGGAAAGCAGTCAGGCTTTTGTTGTTGTTTAAAACATTCTGCCACACATTCAGTTATTATTTGATCCTTTGCTAAATTTTGTAAGTTTGTTCACTTGAAAAAAGAAAAACACAGTTTGTAAATATTTGGTATTTTTATTTTTAATGAAATGAGACAAAATATCAACAAAAATTCCAGAACAGCACACAATATGTAACAGTTACAGATTAATTTGCATGATTCATGTTGACTGAAACATGTATTTGATCCCCAAGCAAAACATGCTTTAGTACTGGGTGTTGAAACCTTTGTTGGTGAGCACAGCACTAAGACATTTCTTGTAGTTGGTCACCAGGTTTGGACATATGTCTGGACGGATTTTGGCCCACTCTGCTTTACAGAAACTCCAAATCCTTTAGGTTTCTTGGTTGCTGACTGGCAACTGGATGCTTCAGCTCCCTCCCCAGATTTTCTACAGGATTGAAGGCCAGACTCTGGTTAGACTACTTTGTAACCTTAAAGTGGTGGTTCTTTAGTCACTCCTTTGTTGCCTTGGTGGTATGTTTTCGGTCAGTGTCATGCTGGCAGATCTATCCACGACACATCTTTGGTGTTCTGTCTGAAGAAAGACAAGACTCATCTATTTAGATCCTGTTAACACATGAATTATGTCCTGAAAATACTGTAGATTTCCTGATGTTAAATATGAAAAACGTTACATGGTCACAAAGTAATGCTGGCATTGCAATACTTGTTTTGATGAGATCTCAAATAATGTTGAATCTGTTGTAGTTTTCATGTCAGGTCGCTATCTGGTGCTGTGATTTCAGGAGACAGTTCAGTCTCAAACATGAAAACAGTTACAGGTCTGTTTGGTATTTGTAGAATGTGAGAAATGTGTCTCCTCTGACTGAGGAGATGGTGTAGCATGTGTATGTCCCTTGTCAGAAGCTCTTATAAATTGAAAAGAGTGAGCATCACAAACAGCACTCTGCTATCCACTACTGTTATTGTTGTTATGATTTTTGCCCTAGCTCAGAAAAACTATTGACTGCAGCCGCCCAGGAGGTTCAAATGTTTCAGGAGTAAGAGTCTATTTAGAAAAAGTAGGAGGCTGACCATCCACTGGGCAAAGTGATCAACCAAGGGGGTCTAGGGGCCCTCTCCCTGAAATATTTGAAATGTAGAGAATCAGAAATGTATTTTCCTGGCATTTGGAACAAGGCTGGAAGGGTGTTTGAAGATACCAAAATCAACAGTTTTTGAGGACAATTTGTGAGTAGTTTTTGGAAGGACTGGGAGAGTTTTCAGATAATCATTCTTTTTCAAAGCCTCTTTCACATATTTTCCTAAATTTAAGGAATATGGATCTGGTCAGCTGGTCTTTCAACGCAATTGATCAAATCCTCTCTCGACTGGGTGAAGGAGAGTCCAGTCTCGGGATATGTCTCGCTGGGTATACGGTGGATTCCTGGCAGGAGTGGAAGACTGTGTACCTACCGACGTGGAGGTTCCTTACATATTTGGGTTTCTGATAACAGGGTTTCTGCTGTTTGGACCAGGCAGTTACCTGGGTTATCGACAAATTCGTGGATGGGTTCACGGATCGACCAGCACTCAGACTGTAAACAGGAGCGAAATTGCAAACTACTCCAAAGTGGCTGATATTCCAGACAAAGACAATGGCCTCTGGACTAAATGCAATTTCTGGACTCAGAATATGGAAAAGGTTAAAATCTTGGAGAAGCTGCTCGTTTCGGAACAACAGATTGGACCTGAAATTCAGCTATTTGGATTCGAGAATGTACCAGCAAAGACTTCAA
>NC_051442.1:95421-112350 GCF_001649575.2 Kryptolebias marmoratus
ACTGTTAGTTAGAGTTCGTACCTTAGTTTAGTTTAGTCATGTTTAGTTTATCTTAGCATCTCTCATGTTGGCTGTTTAGCGGGCCTTGGTAATGTTAGTACCTTAGTTTAGTTATGTTTAGACCTTAGTTAGTAATTGTTATGTCGGCCATATAGAGGGTCTGGTACCATTTATAAAGCTCGGTATCATTAGTTTAGCATTCTCATGTTTTAGATTACTTATCCAAACTGTACACTTAGTTTAGTTTATCTTGTTTAGCTTTTGTGTTTCATGTTCTGTAACTTTGTCTGTAATTTTGTTCTTGTATTGTAAAGCACTTTGAGTCGCCTTGTGCTGAAGAGTGCTATATAAATAAATGTACCTACCTACCTACCTACCAAATCTGCAAAGAGCTATTAAATAAATCACAAAACAAAACATTAAGAAAATTAACCTTTATTTAACACGCAATGTAACAAATCCAAGATGGCCAGCTTTCCTCTTTTTGTCCATTCTTTTCTCTGACATTCTGTCATCTGACCCTCCACCGCCTAGAAAACGACTCATTGTCATGCCCGAACACCGACCAATCAGAAGCCTCGGCAGATAAATGGGAACTCTTGTCCAATCAGTGGTGGTGTTACAACAACGGCGCTTGCTTGCTTGCTCAAAGGTTGACAAAAATTATCAAAAAGAAAATCACCAATTATTGTAAATTAAATTACATTTTTCATCGTTATGCAGATCAAGGCTAAAAAAAGAGCCTCTTCTAGTCAGATGTTTACAGAATACAGGGATTAAAGAAAAAAAAATCTTTTCACTGAAATTTCTTTCACACTTAGTCATATGACCTCTCGCACAACACATTTTAGAGCCTTTTTCTGTGTGTTGGTCACTTCCCAAAGGTTTTAATGTAAAGAGGAGTAAACTGTGTCCATGCCCTTAGTCAAAGTACACAATATGGTGTTTTCTAATGAAGCATTTATGTCCAATAAATAACTCCACTAAATCAAACAAAAATATTCCTGAACATTTGTTGTGGTGTCTATAAACAGAAATTATGAGCTATTAAAATGATTAAACAAGATCTTAAATATTATAGAAACATTACTGTTGCTATTTTAAAAAAATATAAGTGTTTTGGTTTAAATATAACAGTTATAATGACACTAATTTGACTGCCTGACCAGGGATCAAACCCAGACCTCCCACATGTGGGGACGGCTATGCTAACAGTTGCCCCAACAGAGACACAGTTCAATCAACCACTCTATTCTAGCTCTCCTGTTTTTTTTGTTTTAAATGTCACAGTTCCAACTCTCATCTTTTATCCTGGTTTTGGATTGACATACGATATTTTTAGATCTGATAATTGTTCAGATCTTAAAGAGGCCTTTTCTCTGAGTGCTACAGCTCAGATTTTACAGACCTCAGGTTTGAAAAATCATCATTACTTCAAATTTAAGGAATAACCTTTACTTTCTTTTTCATTAGTTGTAGGGATAATAGTTTTACTCACATTGTGGGTAAACCTTTGAAAATGGGGTAGGTCCTTGTTTTTCGCTGCTGCCATATTAAGTTGAGGAATTCTAGAAGCTTTAGACACAGGATACTAACTTTTATTAGTGATAAGTCTGTGTTTTTAGACACTGTTTGGAGAATCATTAGAGATTTATGAGGCAAACTGCACAACAAAGCAGACTATAACTTTTAAAATAAGTTTCTTGTCTTCATTTAAATGTTATTTGAATTTCTAACAGTTTAGATTTTTTTTCTTTTTCTCACAACAATGTTGGTGGCAGTTCAGAGTACAAAACACATAAAGAAAAAATATAATTTACAAAACACAAAAATGACAGTGAAGTTTACAGTTTTCTACACAACAAAAACATTTGCATCTGCAATTATACATTTTGATCAGTTAAATACATGCTTAAAAATTTATAATCACATTTAAATATTTGACTTAGTAGTACAGAATATCTGTCCAACTCTTAAACTGAAAGAACACAGAAGTGTTTTACTTACATATGAGTCTAATCTTATATTTACTGATCTAAAAGAAATTCCTCTATTTATAGCAGCAGCAGGTGTTGTTAATTTCAATAATGAAAGTATAAGAATGAATGTTTTTACAGTCTGTATTCACATCAGGTTAGGTCTAACCACAGGAAATAATTTATGCGTGTTCAGTAAACATTATTTATTAGTTTATGTCCTAACACTTAAGCCAACCATCTAATAATAAGTAAAAATTTAAATGTCTATAGGCCTTTTCTCTTCACTTGTCAGTGGTCTTAATGATATGGCTGGTCAGTGTACAGTGGGACTCACAAAAGAAATAAAATAAGTCAGCAAGTATGTTTGGTTTTTTTGTTTGTTTTTAATAATTAAAATTCCTATTTGCTGTATTTTTTACAAGCTTATTGCATTTTAAATATTAAAGTTAACTCTAATCTATGAAGTGAGATTCTCTTGGTTCCTAGCTGGGACAACAGAGATTAAAGTCGAGCGTCTACACTGACAGCTGAACCTGAACATGATGACATGACTGATAGTCTGGTCTCTGAGACCATAGATGAGGCAGCTCAGACATTTAGGAAGAACAATTAAACAAATGTAGAGAAAATTCTGCATGTGCACAGCTACAGTTCTGCTAAGATTTTGGAAGATAACTATGAGCAATGAGTTGTGTATAGTTGAGGACATAGTTAGGCCCATCTGCAGCAGATGCAGCAGCAGCGTCCTACGAGCCTTATTGGCTGAAGCTTTGTTTGTAGAGGCTGAGCGAGCTGCTACAATGATACCAGTATAGGAGAAAATGACTGTCACACCTCCTAATGCAAACAGAAAATATCTAGACACTTTGTCATAAAGTTCAGATACCGGGTCAACAAAGACACTATCTTTTCCACAATAGTCTGTCATCTGTGTGAGCTGCAGGTCAAGAAACGTAAACTTGAACATTATAATTAGTTGAATAATAGCATTTAGTGAACTGAAAGTCCAAACAACACAAATAACCATCCTTGTGTTTCTAATGGTGATGATGGCACTGTGTCTTAACGGATAACACACTGCCACATATCTTTCTAGACACATAATCACCAGAGTGATTGGAGAGAATCTTTCTGGAAGCGAGTAAAGTATTATCAGAGTAGAACACACAGGATACAGCAGTGTTACTCCACAAACAGACAGTAGAAACATCGACTGACTGTGAGCCAGCTGCATAGTATCTGCTAAAAGAAGGTTAAACAGAAGAAAATAACGAGAAGTCTCCTTAAACACAGCTTTACTCCTCAAAGTGTATAACATGGTGACATTAATGAGAAGAAACACACAGCATAGCAGCGTTGTCACGATGGCGGATAACACTAACCAATGGAGCCCCCGACGTTGCTGCTGAAGTGTGGTGTTCATCTGAGCTTGATTTGTAAATTACATATTAAACAGAACATAACATCTGAATTCAAAAAGTGAAACACAAAAACATAATATTTTCTTTAACAATCACAGCATTTAAGTCTTGACAGCTGAGGTAGCTACAGAGTTTGTTTTGTAATGTGAATGAATGATATATTGCTCTACCCACCACAGCATTTAACTCTTGACAACATAGATAGTACAGAGCTGTATTGTAAAAGGAATACTACCCTCCCTCCATGTTTTTGTTGCCATGATTGGTCTGAATGGTTAAAGTCCCTTCTCATAATATTTATGTTATTTGTCTATGCACTCAGCCCTCCTCTGAGGTGTCAGCACCTTTGAGAATAGTTTATTAAGTAACAGGTGTCATTAAAATGTCTAGGAAATAACCACAGTAAGAAACAATAATCTATCAACTTTTTGAAAAAACTACAATAAGAGTTGAAGTCTGCGTCTCCAGACGTATAACAGTTGGCCAGTTGTTTTTTAAAAAAGTTTTTTTGAATGGCAAGAACAAAGTCCAAGTCATCCACACATGCGGTGCCAGTCATCAAATACCCTGCTGGTATATTAACCTGGCCAAACTGACTGCTCTCCATGAACGCCTAGCAGGACAACTGAACCAGCTACTAATGGAAGGGACACACCCTGAGTGGTTGACCCAAGGCTGGACAGTATTGATCATGGAAGACCTCCAGAAAGGGGCATTTACATCCAACTACCGGCCAATTACCTGCCTCTGTACAACTTAGAAGCTACTGTCAGACATCATAGCAGCTAAGATAAATAGTCAGTACCTTAGTGAGGCACAGAAGGGAATTGAGACCAGGGGAACCAAGCAACAGCCCCTGGTTGACAGAACCGTAGTTGGAGACTGTAAGACCAGACATACAAATGTATGCGCTGCCTGGATTGACTACAGCCTATGACTCGATGTCCTACATATGGATACTGGAGTGCTTGAAACCCTACAATATCAACAGGACACTAAGAGCCTTCATTGAGAACTCTAGAGGCCAATTCAAATCCAACTGCACAAGCCAGCATCAAATGTGGCCTATACCAAGGCGATGCTTTGTCCCCACTCCTATTCTGCATGGGCCTGAACCCCCTCAACCAGAGAACTGCAAAGAGTTCCAAAGTGAATACCTGTTCCATTTTGGATATCACTTTGGACACCAGTCACCAGTTATCCATGTACATGAGGTGCCTGCATACCATGTCCTCCATGTAGAGGAGGTGATTGGTAACTGTATGCCAAAAGTGAGCAAGACGTCGACTCACTGATCCACCTCACCAGGATATACAGCAAGGACATTGGTATGTCATTCTGACTTGATAAGTGCAGCCAAATGGTGTCTAAGAGAGGCAAGGTGATCACAACTGAAGGGGTTGAACTACCGGAAGATCTCCAGGTTAGCTACAAGTACCTTGGAATACTACAGACTAATGGCAGCCAGGATGAGACCGCAAGGAAGTCAGCCCCAACCAAATACCCATGGGGAGTAAGGCAGGTCATGAAGAGCCAGCTGAATGGTAAGAACAAAGTCCAAGCCATCAACACATATACGGTGGCAGTCATCAAATACCCTGCTGGTATGATAACCTGGCCAACGCAGGAGATAGAAGCCACTGACATCAAGACACGAAAAAT
Source organism: Kryptolebias marmoratus (assembly GCF_001649575.2). Taxonomy (NCBI): domain Eukaryota; kingdom Metazoa; phylum Chordata; class Actinopteri; order Cyprinodontiformes; family Rivulidae; genus Kryptolebias; species Kryptolebias marmoratus. The sequence continues at coordinate 100,484 of NC_051442.1, forward strand.
CGCAATGAACAGAAGGTTTCACCCTAAGTCCAGCACCCTGAGACTGTACACTAAAAGAAAGGAGGGAGGCAGAGGACTAGTGCATCAGAGCCACTATACAGGATGAAACAACCAAGATCCTGGAGTAAGTCAGAAAGAAAGCCCCCCAATAATCCCATTTTGCAAACCTTCCCTTTCACTCCTGCAGCTTTCCTTCTGTCACACCCCATCCCCCCTCTCTGACACTTGTCTCCATCCAGTCTACTCATCTTTCTCACTCATCTTGCTCTCTTCTTCACCTCTCTTGTGTCTCCAGTCTGTGGCAGGATAAAAAGCAGAACCCAAACCCAGATTAATCCCAGTGGTCATTCCATATGTTGCGACAGTTTCAGAGAAACTGAGACATTTTTTTTCTTTGAAACTTTATGTCCCAGTGGCTTTCAAACCCCAAAATACACTACAGCAAAAACTGGATCATCACAAAGACACGATCCCCTGGCATAAAAAGAGTAATATTGTGTATGCTGTTAAGTGCCAGGAAGATTGTGATCAGTTATACATCTGGGAAACAAAGCAGCCACTGGCCAGGGTAGAGTACCTTCTCCAGTTCGGGGAACAAGTCCTGCCCCAAGTGGAGGAGTTTAAATATCTCAGGGTCTTGTACGAATAAAGGAAAATGGGAGCAGGAGATTGATAGGCGGATTGGTGCTCCATCTGCAGTAATTTGGGCGCTGTACCAATCTGTTGTGGTGAAAAGAGAGCTGAGCTAAAAGGCAAAGCTCTTAATTTACCGGTCGATCTACGTTCCTACCCTCATCTATGGTCACGAGCTTTGGGCAGGGACTGAAAGAATGAGATCGTGAATACAAGCGGCCGAAATGAGTTTTCTCCACAGGGTGTCTGGGCTCTCCTTTAGAGATAGGGTGAGAAGCTCGGTCATCCGGGAGGGACTCAGAGTAGAGCCGCTGCTCCTCCACATCGAGAGAAGCCAGCTGAGGTGGCTCGGGCATCTGGTTAGGATGGCTCCTGGACGCCTCCCTGGTGAGGTGTTCTGGGTACGTCCCACCAGGAGGAGACTCACAGGAAGACCCAGGACACGATGGAGGAACTATGTTTCTTGGCTGGCCTGGGAACGCCTTTGGATTCCCCCACAGGAGTTGGCCCAAGTGGCTGAGGAGAGGGAAGTCTGGGCCTGTCTGCTTAGGCTGCTGCCTCTGCGACCCAACGCCGAATAAGCAGAAGAAAATGGATGGATGTTGATTGAATTTTATTACAATTGTTGACGTGCATTGAGAATGTGTACTTTTTAATGACACCTTTTGTTTTTCAACACTTCTTCTTTTTTATTGGTGTATTTAGGGTCTGCTAGCTCTAGATAGCATTAGCTTAGCATGGCTTCTGGTTCTCTTCCGGCTTCTTCTGTTCTCACTTGCTCTGTGTGTCAGATGTTTAACTATTCCTCTGCCTCCCTTAGTGATAATGGTATGTGTTATAAATGTAGTCTTATGGTAGCTTTGGATGAGAGGCTGTCTGAATTGGAGGCTCTGATAAGGGAAGCCAGGTCCCTTTCAGCAGCATGGAGCCACTGAGAGTAGCTCCTGTTAGCAGTCCTCCATCAGACCCTGAGCAGCCATGACCCCAGGCCCTTATTCTCAGTTTTTGTCTATATTCTCTTTTTTTTTCTGTCTGACTTATCATTGAATACTGATAAAGTCATAATTGTGGAAGTTTCGATATTCACATAGATGTTAAAAGTGATAGCTTAAACATAGACTAACAATAATAGTCAAATGGTTATACCCAAAATGTACACAAACCTCCTCATTCTCTTCATCAGACTCTTGATCTGATTCTGACTTATTGCACAGAGAGTAAGCACTTAACAATATATACTCACAATCCTGTGCTATCTGACCATTTTAAAATAATCTTTGAGTTTACACTGACTGACTACACAGCCTCTGACATTCGTACTGCAGTCTATACAGTCTTTTAAATCCCACCTGAAAACTGACATTTTTAAACTGACTTCTAACTCAAGTTCATTTAGACTTCCATCAGATCTTTTAGGTTGTGATGTTCTCTATTTTAGTTGGTTTTTATCTTATTTTATTGTACTTCTTGTATTTTATGTGTTTTTACTGAATTTATTTATTGACACTTTTTCCTATTTGTGTTTAACCTGCTTGTGAAGCACTTTGGTCACTTTTGTTTTTTCTAAATGTGCTATATAAATAATTTTAACATTGACAAAAGATTTATCCATGTGGGCTAGCTATGACCATTTGTGGCCAATAATCTTGGCAGTTTATAGACTATATTATATTTTATTTCTTCCTCCACATCAAACAATGAGAGTTCTCTGTTGCATTTAAAAGGAATGAATGAAAAAATCTAGCCTTTTTTTCCGAGCACTAACCATCTTTATTATATATGCAATAGGCAGACAAGTCCATGTATTAACTGGCCAAACAGATACAGATTAGTCTCTTTTAAACGATAAAGTAGGACAATCTTTTAAAGTAAGCTAACAAGTTCTATAAAATTTATTTCAAGCTCCTTTTTACTGAGATTTCATCATTACTTTGACACACTGTCTCCAAGTAAATTCAGTGAAAAAATGTAAACTAAATTTACATTTGTAAACTAAATTGCATATATTTTCAAAGGTATGTTTATGGTTGTCAGAAATATTTTACCAACATTCAGATAATTTCAAAGACTAATATATGCTGCTTTGACAGATACTTAGAGGCCTCCTTCATACTCAGACGATGCAGCTAAATATGCTGAATCATGAAAACATCAACCAAAGCCCAACTTGTCAGCCAGGACCTGGTTCAACTGAGAGTTTCCTTCGACCACATAGATGGTACAGCAGAACAGGTCTGATAGTCTGATCTCTGACACCATAAATGAGTGAAGTCAGACATCTGGGTAAGATGATGATAATCACATAAAAAACATTCTGGACCCACACAAATACTATCCTTGTTACGGTTCTTGCAAGAGCTAAGAGGAGTGGGTAGTAAATGGTTGAGGACAGACTGAGGCCCAGCTGCACCAGATGCAACAGCAGTGTCTTACGAGCTTTAAGAGCCGATACTTTGTCTGTAGAAGCTGATCTGGCTGCTAGTACAACTCCAGTATAGGAGGAAATTACTGCCAGACCAGCTGTAACACTCAAAAAGACAGTGTAGGCTTTGTCGTATGTTTCACGCAAAGAATCTGGAAACCAAGCAATGTCAGTGCAATAGTCATTCATCAGTGAAGTACCCAGGCTTTCGAGAGAAAACTGTAGCAAAAACAGACCCCGAGTGAAATTATTTAGTGAAGAAACAGCCCAGCTTGCAATGATAGCCAGTGCTGTGTTTCTGATGGTGACAATCATAGCGTGCCTCAGTGGGTAGCACACAGCTACATATCTCTCCAGAGACATCACAACCAAAGTGAGGGGAGAAATACCTGCTGTAAGATTGGCAAGTGTAGTGAGTGTACCACATACAGGATATGTTAGTCTGACTCTACAGATAGCAAGAAGGAAAAGAACCTGGGTCAACACCAGCTGTGTGGTGTCTGCAAGAAGAAGGTTATACAGAAGAACATAACGGCAGGTTTCACGAAACACAGGTTTGCTCCTCAGAGTGAACAACATGGTGCCATTAATGAAGAGAAACACACATGCTGGAACTGTACACACACAAGACAGTATTGCTCTTTCCAATACAGTCTGATACTGCAATCCTACAGTGCTGTTAGAGTAAGAAAAAGATACATTTGACATAGCAGAAGATGGTGGTAGATGTAAAATAAATATGTAAAATAAGAACCTAGGAAATTATAAATCCAGTTTAATATTCTTAGATATTCTCAGATAACATACATCAATTGTAATACAAAAATAGCAATAAAAAAGACCCCAGACAACGACTCTTCACCTGTGCAGGTAGCTGGCAGGTTTGAGTCGATACTGGCTTCTGTGTGGACAGAGCTGGTCTGCAGTGTTTCATTGTCCTCACATATGATTTATGAGCTTTGGCCTGGTAACCGGCTCACATGACAGGTTACTTGTTTACCAAAGTACTCATGTGTTGTGTAATCCTCTTCCTCTTCCTTGAAGAGGAAGAGGATTACACAACATGGGGCCCGATCGGGCTCATCTCAGTTACATGGGTTCAGCTTCCTGTGGTCTCACCACCTGCAGGAGGGCCCACAGGGGATGGGTGGCAGCCTCAGGCAGAGGCCTTGATGCTCTGACCCGAGCTTACCAAAGCTGGCTCTTGGAACATGGACTGTATACCAGTAGATGTTCAAAAGTGGTTGAGACAGTTCAAGAAAAACAGTAACTATATTTTCATCCAGTTAGATGAGACAAATGCTGTAACAGATTAGGCCAGTTTGCTAATTGAAGTTACATATACATGTAATTGTGGTACTTGGAAAGGTCAGTGTTTTCTGCAGTGGTACCTGTTATAAAAGTCTGAGAACCACTGGAAACCACAAGAAAACTGAAGTCTTAAAACAAACCACTATTGAAGGAATAATGAGGTGACTAAATTTATGAATCTTGTGTCAAGTTGTTATATAGATGATTTTCAACAGTTTCAGATTAAATGACAATGAAATCAATAAAATGAAAAGTAGAATACAAAGTGATGTGACAGTTCTGTTCTAATACTGTAATGTTTGAGAACCCAGGTATATTACTGTCACTACCGTCTAGGAAAAAGCAAATGCCAAGTTTTTTAAAGACACTTCATATTTCAATGTCTTCTGATTACAACCATACCTTTCTCAAGTTTACCTTTAGTTTATATTTTATTAATGTAACAAAAATGGGCTTTGTAAATTCAGATTTTACTCATTTATTTATTTTTTTGGTAATAATGAATGTTTCAAGCCAAAGAAGGAAACAAAGTATTATGTAAACTTGGAAGTTCTTTTTAGTTTTCCTGATGATGACCTTTATTGCTGTTATGACAAAAATGTTTTTAGTTTGATAAAGCCCCTGTGTGAAGGACAGAACCCACATCGTACATTGTCTCCTGATAGCTCATTTGGACACATTAAGTATTCAAACACTACTCTCTAATGTTCTCTTGCAGTTAGGTTGCCATAACTGATGCCTCTAGTTGACATCATAAAGCTTAATGAGCAAGGTGTTATGAATATCTCTGTAGACATGAAGTATGGCAAAGTGTATGAAGTTAAAACTACTTCACAGAAGTTGAAGAAAACTTCAGAACTCAATGTCTGAAATGTTTACATTTAGCTAAAGTTAATCTTCTGGTTTTCACCAAGAATTGTAAATAAGAGGTTTTGTTACTGCACCTGTAGTTGCATGAATAACAAGTAAACTTTCAATTTTAGGATGAAGAAATACTACATTATTTTGGTTTTCCAAGAGCATTCCACTTCTCTCCAAAAATAATATGACAACACAACTTAGGTTTGGAAAGCTTTAATTAAATTAATCTCTAGACTTCTGAGACAATATTCTTTGAACAGATGAGAAATGTTTATCCATAATACACCAGCATGTTTGGAGAAAAGCGAACAAAGCAAGCCAACATAAACACCTTGTACCAACTGCCAGTCACGGTGGTGGAGGGTTGCAGATTTAGGCTTGTTTTGCATCCACAGGACCTGGGCACCTGGCAGATGTGAGGCCATCTGTCCGACAGCTGAAGCTTGGACCAAACAGGACAATGATCCCAAACAGGCCCGCTAATCTACAACAGAACGGCTCAAAAAGAAAAGGTGCTGCAATGGACCAGAACCTCAACCTGACTTAACTGCTGTGGTGGAACCCTCAGAAATCTGAGCAGGAACCAATGCCACAGTGTTATCTGTAATTTTACTGACTTTTAGGACCATTCTAAAGAAATTCTAATATTAAAAAAAAAAAGGGAGTCCACATACAAACAGGTTTTGGTAAGAAAAACAAAACTGATTTTTAAGATGCTTTTAAAAGTGGTGCTTTTAAAAAAACACTAAGAAACCAGAAAGTACTGTTCAAGAAGAGACAATATACAAGATCAAAGCACAAAGATCAGTTTAGGGACGTATTCAAGAGCATCCTGGTGGATTTCTTCAAAACTTAAAACATTGTACACTGTAAAGTCATACCTTCAGTTGTCAGTGCAATATAAAAAATATATATTATTTGTTTTTTCATTTAGCTGTGGCTAGAATGTAGCTTACACCATCAGTTTGTGAATGGGTGAATGACTGATTGTAGTGTAAAGCGCTTTGAGTTCCTTGGATTAAATAAACCACTATACAAGTGCAGACCATTTACCATTTAAAATGTCATTATAGATTACTATAAAATTATAAATAATAATTTAGATTATCTTTTATTTTTTATCTGGATACTAAAAGCCCAATAAATATCTAATTTGCAAAAGGTTAGAAGTAAAACTTAGAGTTCTTCTAAACTTTCCAAATGATGAGGAGTCCTTGTTGTTATGGAAATATTGTTTTTCAGTTTGGTAAATCAGTCTTGGTGTAACAAAAAGAAATCTCACCTGAGACCAAGTCTCTGGAGAAGTCATTTAAGAGCATTAAATATTCAAACCCTTACTGAATGTTTCTGGTAAATATTGAGAGCATAAATTACCCCCGTGGGTGTTTATTAGTAATCTTAATGAGATGTGAATGAAGTGCACTTCTTTGGGAAGAAACTAAAGAAAAGTTTAACTAGTTTTTCTGGTTAACTTGTTGAGCAAATAATTTAAATTGTTGTTAAAGTTGTTCTGTGTAACAATGTAGATTTTATTGTGTTTCAGTTTGATAAGTATTGTGTTGAATCCTCAGTTTGAGTCATGGATATAAATGTTCTGTGTTAGTTCATGGTAAGATGAATAGAATGGTCTTATATCTATGCCCCATTGCCTTGCAGGGACACAGTTTATGGAGTCTCATTCAGTTTATATTCTAGACTCTGAACTGCCCTTTGTTTCTCCTTGCTTTGGCATATGGGCAGTTTGCCCTTCTTCACTTCACTTGAAGCTTAGGTCATCTACCAAAGGCCTGGGAGGTTAGGTGAGGGTGAGAGTTGTCATCCTGGGTCCCCCTTGTCATAATATCTTTTACCTCTTCAATCTTTAGGTGTTATAGCAGGTTTCTCTTGTAAATGTTGGAACACTTGGTTCAAAGTTGTTTCTCAGTCAGTCTGAACGTTGTGCTTTGACATTTCCATTGTTCTCCCATCCTTACAGTATAGCCCCCTTCTTTGAGCTTGCTTGTATAAAAGCATTTTAAGTGTTAAGCTTTCTGTCCTCAGTCATGAATAGTTTCTTTCACCAGCCCATTTATCATCAGAATGTTATAATTCCCAAGCATTTGATGTGAACCTTTTTAGTCTGGTTGGTGGCTGAGCCAAAGTGATGCTCTGTCTCCACTCCTGCTCTGTATGGGCCTGAGCCCCTTCCGCCAGATGATTGCAAAGAGTGGCTGTGGATACCGGTTCCAAAGTGGAACAGTCATCAGTCACCTCCCCTACATCGATGACATTAAGCTGTGTGCCAAAAGTGAGCGAGACATCGACATGCTGATTTACCTCACCAGGATGTGCAGGAATGTCATTGGTTTGTCAGTCTGACTGGATAAATGCAGTTGAATGGTATCCAGGATAAACCAAAGTGATCACAACTGAAGACAATGATCTACCTGAAGGCAACAGTGCAGATGTTAAGGACAGCTACAGATACCTTGAGTTGAGTTCCAGTGAACGGAACTTTTTATGCTTTAGCATACTAAGACATTTTGGACAATTTCATGCTCCCAACTTTGTGGGAACAGTTTGGAGACGGCCCCTTCCTGTTCCAACATGATTGTGCACCAGAGCACAAAGCAAGGTCCATAAAGACATGGATGAGCAAGTTTGGTGTGGAAAAACTTGACTGGCCTGCAGAGTCCTGACCTCAACCCGACAGAATATCTTTGGAATGAATTGAAGCAGAGACTGTGATCCAGGCATTCTGTCCAACATCAGTGTGTGACCTCACAAATGAACTTCTGAAAGAACGGTCAGAAATTCACATAAACACTTCTAAACCTGAGGAAAGCTTTTCCAGAAGAGTTGAAGCTCTTATAGCTGCAAAAAGTGGGCCAACACCAAATTAAGCCCTATGGGTTGAGAATTGGATGTCGCTCAAATTCATATGTGTGTGAAGAGAGACAAGCAAATACTTTTGGCAATATAGTGTATAATAAATACATACATACAAGACTTCAGTTTTTATTTTTGTTGTTATGATTTGTATATGGTTTTACTCCTATTTTACATACAGCTTTAACACTTTAGAAATGAGTTCACAGAAAATGGAGACTTTATTTGACTAAGTAAGAAAGGAAAGCATATAAATGTTTTATAAAACATTGGTCTGGCAAGAAAGTTTTGTTCACCAGACTACAGTTTATTTCCCTGGATTCTTATCACCAAGAGCTGCCTCTTCAACTTGTATTCTTGTCCATATTTCAATACTTCTAGACATCCTGTTGGTTACAAACGATCACATTTCCTAATTACACTGAATACAAAGTGTCAGTACCAGCCACTGCTGTGGTTGTCATGTTGTTCACTGCACAGGGGCATTAGATCACTTGTAAACATTGCTGACGTGTGACGTGTAATGTGAATAAATTGTGAGGACAGAACTAATAATCACAACGTAACGTCAGGAAGAGCCAGAGCACCAGCATACCCGGACTTAACCTCCTCTCCTCTTTGTATGAGTTAGAGCTTTTCTTTTAAACTACATGTCATTTATGTTCAGGAGATGTTGCATTGAAATAAATATAGGAAAACTAACTACATTTATTTGTTTTTTCAGTCACAGCAGGTGAATTTGAACACATTCAGTATTCTCTGCAATGGTAAATGTTTCTCAGTCGCAGTCGAACATCACAGGAGAAGTGCAGATTGTGGCTTCGCTGCGGATAATTATAATTTCCACCATGTCTACAGTTCCATCCTTCATTTTTCTGTACATCAATGGTGTTATGTTGTTCACTCTGAGGAGTAAGCCTGTGTTTCGTGACACCTGCCGTTATATTCTTCTGTATAACCTTCTTCTTGCAGACACTGTTCAGCTGGCTCAGAGTCAGGTTCAGTTCTTACTCTCGGTCTGTAGAGTAAAGTTGGCGTATTCTTTGTGCACTGCTCTCAGCATGCTCGCCAATCTCACGACTGGGATTTCCCCCCTCACGCTGGTGGTAATGCCTTTGGAGAGATATGTAGCTGTGTGTTTCCCACTGAGGCACGCCTCCATCATCACCATCAGAAACACAACCGTGGCTGTCATTGCAATTTGGGCTGTGAGTTCACTGAACAATCTCACTCGTGTTCTGTTGTTTTTACAGTTTCCATTTGAAAAGGTGAAGAGGTTACAGATAAGAGATCTTTGTTCCAACATAGCTTTAGTGCTTGGGTCTCTGACCGCTGAGTATGACAGAGCTTACACTATTGTTCTGTTTGTCTCAGCTGGTGTGGCTGCCACTTTCTCCTACATTGGTGTGATTGCAGCAGCCAGGTCGGCCTCCACGGATAAAGCTTTAGCTCATAAAGCTCGTAACACACTTCTTCTGCATCTGGTGCAGCTGGGCCTCAGTCTGTCCTCAACCATTAACAACCCATTAATCATAGCACTTTCAAAAATCTTAACAAGGACAGCATTTTTGTGGGTCCAGAATGTTTTTTATGTTTGTTTCATCATTTTTCCCAGATGTCTGAGTTCTCTCATTTATGGGCTGAGAGATCAGACCATCAGACCTGTTCTCATGTACCATCTATGCTGTCATCTGAAAGCTAAAATCAGTGGCTGACAATTTTATACACTGTCGGAAATTATCTTGGACTTCTGGGCTGTCTGAGTCAAACATATAATAAAAGGTGATTTACCACGCATAACATTTTACCTTTCAAAATAATTTTTGTATTTTGTTTTGTGTTTTCCTAAATATTGTTTTTGATGTAACATTTTGAACTCTCACATTAACATAAATGCTCAGATTTTTATGTAATATTTTCTTTATTATTAGATAAGTAATATTTTTAATCATTTTAAAATTGTCCTTGTTTTTGTTTTTATAAATGAAGATTAATATGAAAACATTTTGATTTTACATAAAATTTAGACTGTTTGAAGGAATTTGATTTCTTCAAAGGTCCTTTTCAGTAAATGGCATTACTTTTTAATATGTAACATACATTTTTAGAGAAAATAACTTCATTCTGTGTTTTTAAACATGTCCTTTGTTTATGACATTAAATTCTGCAGTTATCGTCATGTCACTTATTCTTTCCTAAAAAACAGGTTTTTGTTTGAGATTAATTGAATTATTTAACACTTTTTAGTAGTGAACTTGTTTTATTTTTTGTTTTGAATTCTGAGGTACTAAATTTATTTGGACAAATGAAGTGATCTCCTGATACAACAATATGGATTTTATTTTTGTTGAAAAGGTCAAATCACAAAGCATTTTAAATAGTTGAATAACATTTAACTTTTTTAATTAGGAGGTACAAAAGTATACAGACCAGATTTAAAACCATCTAGAAAGACTGGTGGTGGGAAATTAGAATGATTGTTTTGGCTTGAAAATGTACATAATTTAAAGATTGACAAAATGCAACATTTTAAAAAAATTGTGTTGACAAATGGATAAATCCTTTGCTTAAAAGTTGTGATCAGAATGGAATAAAATTTAAATAAAATACCTTAATGTCTGTCATGTTTTCTGAACTTTAGTTTGGTAACTTGGTGACTTCTAAAATCATGTTTTTCTTTTCATAAGAAAACGTTCCTTTCAAAAATAAAAGATTGTCACGACTAGAAAGGAAGTGTTATTCCCAGAACAGCAAAAAAAAAAGGATACAAAATGGCACAGGGCAATCTCTGACTGAGTCAGCTGACATTTTCATTTCGATTTTTATTTATCTAATTTTTCAGTTGATCATGAGTCGAAGTAAGCTGTTGATATCCTTGTGTCTGGAGCCTTTGGACCAATCCCAGTTTTACTCCTGCCAAACCACTTTGCCTTATTTCTTTGTTTTGAACATTCATGACAAAGAATAAAGAGACTCATTTCATGTAAGAGAGCATGAAGCGTTAGGGTTAGTAATGTACTTTACCAACTCAAGACTGAGCCTGGCTACGAGTTCTGCCTGATCTAATGCTACGCTTCTTACTAGCATGTGGCTAAGTGCAGTAAAACAGATTTGCTTTCAATAGACAGCACACAAAACAAACTGATATAGAAGGCAAAATATTTGCGCTTTCTTGTAATTCTACAATTTGCAGAATACAATAACTGCAGTGAAAAAGATGAGGAATGATAGTCAGCCGTAGGAAGACAGAGTAGCTGTGTGTGAATGAGAGGGTGGCAGGTGGAAAAGTGAGGCTACAAGGTCAAAGGTCACAGAGGTGCAGGACTTCATCTGTCCAGGAGGACAGGGAGTGAGGTGAAGAGGTGAAGAAGAGAGTACAGGCAGGATGGAGAAAAGTTTCAGGAGTGATCTGTGACAAAAGGATGGCAGCAAAGGTCAAAGGTCAAAGGAAAGGTTCACAGCAATGACTTATAAGTATAGACATGACACGCCGCTTTAAAGGATCGTGCCGAGATACGGCGAAAGCGGCGCCATCTTGCTACAGTATACTTAGAGGCGCAGGGCTATATAAACAATGCTGAGGACTAACGAAATAACTTTTTTTAGTGGGTAAGATGAGCCCAATAGTGCATGTACTTTGTCATACAATGTCACAAATACTCAGTTATTGTAATTTAAATAATAGCAACCATGAATTTAACAGAAACGCAAATCCAGAGCTATTTATTTACAATCACAACAGTAGTCAAATCAGCAATGGTATAAGCAATAC
>NC_051442.1:114165-118277 GCF_001649575.2 Kryptolebias marmoratus
ATGTAACGCCGTCCGGACATTTTCCGTGAAGATTTGTGCAGAAAAATGCAGCATAAAAAGAAGGCATTCCTGTATAGATAAGCGCAAAAGCGGAGCTGTATTACTATCGTAAGATGGCGGCGTTTTTAGCTCATCCAAAGTCACGTGATGTCATGTCTATCCATATAAGTTATTGGTTCACAGACAGTGGTGAGAGCAGCCATGTTGTCTGATTTGGAGACAGAACAGGAAGTGTCAGAGCTGAAGATGTTGAGGTTCTCCTTGGGAGGGACGAGGACGGACAGGATCAGGACTGAGGTCCTCAGAGGTCCAGCACAGGTTGAAGGACTGATGTCCAGAGGAGGGACAGAAGGATGTTAAAGACAAAGAGGACATGTATGGATGCAGTTAGAGAGGACATGGAGGACAGAGGACACAGAGGACAGAGTTAGATGGAGGAGGACTCTCTGTGGAGACCCCTGAAGAGAGAACAGCTAAACGAAGAAGAAGAACTGCAGTGAAATCTTTAGCTAGTGATAACATCTGGTTATCCATCTGTACCTTTTTCAGTTCCTCCTAGAGGGAAATTCTTTGATCGCAGTTCTTTGTAGCTCGATTTTAATAGGAAAGGAAGACTCCAAAACAGAATTGCATTAAGAAATGGGCTTGGTTAGTCAGTCAACCTCTGTGGGGTGTAAATTGGGTCTTTTAGCTTTTTGTTACCAACAACCTGTCATAAACACACATTTGCTCCCGTTTCCTTAGTTGAATCTAAATAAAATCTCAAACAGCCTTCTGGTAACATTTAGCCTAAAGATCAAATTTAAAATGAGTTCTTTAAGTTTTTTATGTTTAACTCTACCTGCTAACAATAAAAATTACCAAAAGAAGAATAATGAGAAATACTTTGTAACCTTTGTTTTTATTTCATGTTGGACAAAGACAGCAAGTGTGCGTGTCGCCTTGTCTGCCAACGTTTTAAACAGGGATGCTGTGCAGTCTGGTAGTGCTCAGAGAATGTTGAAGATAACTCTCAGTTACCAAATTTTAGCCCAAAAACTATATAATTGATTGATATTACTGAACTTATATATTATTATAGCTGTTTTTGCTTTTGCTCATATTGATTACTAGTGGCAATCATTTTATTGTTTATTGACTCCAATAATTAATCAGCTTTAGATGTACAACCAGTGATTACTTTCTGAGAGTTTCATTGAAATCCATCCAGTGGGGATTAGATCACTTGTAAACATTGCTGACGTGTGACGTGTAATGTGAATAAATTGTGAGGACAGAACTAATAATCACAACGTAACGTCAGGAAGAGCCAGAGCACCAGCATACCCGGACTTAACCTCCTCTCCTCTTTGTATGAGTTAGAGCTTTTCTTTTAAACTACATGTCATTTATGTTCAGGAGATGTTGCATTGAAATAAATATAGGAAAACTAACTACATTTATTTGTTTTTTCAGTCACAGCAGGTGAATTTGAACACATTCAGTATTCTCTGCAATGGTAAATGTTTCTCAGTCGCAGTCGAACATCACAGGAGAAGTGCAGATTGTGGCTTCGCTGCGGATAATTATAATTTCCACCATGTCTACAGTTCCATCCTTCATTTTTCTGTACATCAATGGTGTTATGTTGTTCACTCTGAGGAGTAAGCCTGTGTTTCGTGACACCTGCCGTTATATTCTTCTGTATAACCTTCTTCTTGCAGACACTGTTCAGCTGGCTCAGAGTCAGGTTCAGTTCTTACTCTCGGTCTGTAGAGTAAAGTTGGCGTATTCTTTGTGCACTGCTCTCAGCATGCTCGCCAATCTCACGACTGGGATTTCCCCCCTCACGCTGGTGGTAATGCCTTTGGAGAGATATGTAGCTGTGTGTTTCCCACTGAGGCACGCCTCCATCATCACCATCAGAAACACAACCGTGGCTGTCATTGCAATTTGGGCTGTGAGTTCACTGAACAATCTCACTCGTGTTCTGTTGTTTTTACAGTTTCCATTTGAAAAGGTGAAGAGGTTACAGATAAGAGATCTTTGTTCCAACATAGCTTTAGTGCTTGGGTCTCTGACCGCTGAGTATGACAGAGCTTACACTATTGTTCTGTTTGTCTCAGCTGGTGTGGCTGCCACTTTCTCCTACATTGGTGTGATTGCAGCAGCCAGGTCGGCCTCCACGGATAAAGCTTTAGCTCATAAAGCTCGTAACACACTTCTTCTGCATCTGGTGCAGCTGGGCCTCAGTCTGTCCTCAACCATTAACAACCCATTAATCATAGCACTTTCAAAAATCTTAACAAGGACAGCATTTTTGTGGGTCCAGAATGTTTTTTATGTTTGTTTCATCATTTTTCCCAGATGTCTGAGTTCTCTCATTTATGGGCTGAGAGATCAGACCATCAGACCTGTTCTCATGTACCATCTATGCTGTCATCTGAAAGCTAAAATCAGTGGCTGACAATTTTATACACTGTCGGAAATTATCTTGGACTTCTGGGCTGTCTGAGTCAAACATATAATAAAAGGTGATTTACCACGCATAACATTTTACCTTTCAAAATAATTTTTGTATTTTTTGTGTCACTTAATAAATTTCTGACATAATATTTTGAACTCTTGCATTAATATAACTTTCAATACCAACTAAAGGTAGTAAATGTAAATGTTTTCTTTGTTCTAAGCTTTCTTTGTTTTTAGATTAGAATTGAATGACATCTATTAGATTGAACAATACCAATTTTATGAACAGTGGAAGTAATTTTCTGATACAATAGTATGAAATATATTTTTGTTAGAAAAGTAACTTCAAAAATAATTTAAAATAACTGAATAAACTAACTTTTTACTTTTTGAGGTAAAGTATAAAGGCCAAATTTCAAATGTATCTAGAAAGATTGATTGGTGAGGATTCCATTTTAGATGACACAAAATGTTAAAATTATTACAATTAGAATGAATTTATTGACTTCAAAATTCACCTATTGCTTTTAGAATATATCTCATTTAATATAGAAATTAACTATACATATTTAGCTGTGCTGTGCAGTTTGAAGGCTGAAGATTTTAACACAATGACAGAATTGCAACATTTTTAAGTTTATTATGATAAACATTTTATTGTTTTGTTTAAATGATAAGATCAAAATGTTAATAAAAGGTAAATAAAATATTTGGATGTCTGTCGTGAAACCAAAGTAATCTGAAAATATCCTTAAAGTGGGCAGCACAGCAGAGCAGTGGTTAGTGTTGTCGCCTCACAGGAAGAAGGTCACAGGTTCGTTGTTACGATGGTGCATGAACCCAGAACCCAGCAGGCTCATGGCGAAGTAAAATAAAAACTACATTTATGGCAGCAAAAAATGAAATAACAAAAACTTACATGGAACGTGAGCGTGGCATGGAGACAACACTGAAACATGGAATAGGGAAGCAGAAGGAATGAACCAGTGAAGCATGAATGAAAAGGGACCGGATTTAAAGAAACAGAGGGTGAGTGGGAAATGGGTTACAGATGGGACATGATGAGCAACAGGTGAGGCAGACCGGAGAACAATGGCTGAGGGCAGGTGAACAGTGACACAGGAAACAAAGAACAAAAACACTAATCCAGAACACAAAACCCAAGATGCAAATGTAAGCCATATACAATGACATCAAAAACACAAGAACCCTAAAAATGAAAAGACATACAGAAAAATAACATTGACCAACTCAAGTCATGACAGCAAACTCCTCTTTCTGTGTGGAGTTTACATGGTCTCCTTGTGCACACTCTAAATTGTCCCTAGTGTGAGTGTAAATGGCTGTCTTGTTTGTCTCTGTATGTCCCTGTGATGGACTGGAGACCTATCCAGGGTGCCCCCCACCTCTTGGACAGTGACTGCTGGACATAGGCACCACTTCCCTCGTGACCCAGAAATATATAAAATATTCTAAAAGTCATAGAAATTTGTTTAGAAGAGGGAAGCCACGCGTGTAGGACTGACGGTAGCGACTGTAAACATAGGAACTATGACAGGTAAAGGTAGAAAGCAGGCTGACCCTGACCCTAGCCCTGAGCCAAAAGGCCCTCACCCCTTAAACCTTGAGGAGACCCTAACCCTAGCCCTGAGCCAAAAGGCCCT
>NC_051442.1:119901-134592 GCF_001649575.2 Kryptolebias marmoratus
CCTGAGGAGACCCTAACCCTAGCCCTGAGCCAAAAGGCCCTATCCCATTAAACCCTGAGGAGACCATAACCCTAGCCCTGAGCCAAAAGGCTCTATCCCTTTAAACCCTGAGGAGACCATAACCCTAGCCCTGAGCCAAAAGGCCCTAACCCATTAAAACCTGAGGAGACCCTAACCCTAGCCCTGAGCCAAAAGGCCCTAACCTCTGAAACCCTGGAGTATTATGTGTGCAGGACAAGGAAATGGGAAAGATTAGTGAGTATGAAGTTTGAAAAGCTCTGAAGAGGATGAAGTAGGGGAAGGGAGTTGGACCTGATGACATAGCAGTAGAGGTATGAAAATGTCTAGGAGAGATGGCAGTAAGGTTTTTGAGAGAGATAATGCCTGAGGAATGGAGGAGTAGCGAGGGACAGTGGGTATATTGGTAAAAGGATGTTAGAGATGCAGCTGCCAAGAAAAAGACAAAGAGGACATATATGGATGCAGTTAGAGAGGACATGGAGGGAGTTGGACTGAGGACAGAGGACACAGAAGACAGAGTTAGATGGAGAAGGGGGACTTGCTGTGGCAACCCCTGAAAACTGAACAGCCAAAAGAAAAAGAAGATATTAGTGTGTGATATTTTATTATTTATTTTTTTTTAAACCTACATTTGTATATAGGACTATATACAGGCATCACATTGCAATTGTTTGAGCGTAGTTGCTTCATGCCAAGGTGTTGGGTTCAAAACTCCACTGCAGGCTTTTCTCTAGTTACTCCAGTTTCCTCCCACATTCCAAAGACATTTGTGCCAGGTGAGTTGGAGAATCTTAATTCCCCTTAGATATAAATGAATGTTTGCATTATTTTGTGTCTTTGTATTGGTCTTGTGATGAACTGGTGACCTGTCCAGGATGTATCTCACCTTTTGTCTATTGGCAGCTGGACATAGAAGGTTTCCAGAAAATAAATAGGTGAAAAAATATACAGGTAATTATAGTAACTGTAAAACTATAATTATTTTTATACTAGCTCAGAGTGATTGAAGTAGGTTCAGAAGTTTCCTCAGGCTGGGAAACCGATGAACAATGAGAAACAATACCACATAAATAAGCACTGATGGAAGTGAGATAGCGTCAACCATCAGTGCTCTAGTAACATTGGTAAACAAGTAACCTGTCATGTGAGCAGGTTGCCAGGCCAAAGCTCATAAATCATATGTGAGGACAATGAAACACTGCAGACCAGCTCTGCCCACACAAAAGCCAGTATCGACTCAAACCTGCCAGCTACCTGCACAGGTGAAGAGTCTTTGTGTAAACCTGGCGGGCTACACTTATTAGGTGTAGGTATACTAAACTGTTCTATTGTTGTGTGTTATCTGGTGTAAGAATATTAAACTGGATTTATAGTTGCTGTTGTTTATACTAATACCAAAACTTTTATATTTTGAATATTTTTTTTACATCTATTCCTATATTTTGCTATGTCAAATATTACTTTTTCTTACTCTAACAGCACTGTAGGATTGCAGTATCAGACTGTATTGGAAAGAGCAATACTGTCTTGTGTGTGTACAGTTCCAGCATGTGTGTTTCTCTTCATTAATGGCACCATGTTGTTCACTCTGAGGAGCAAACCTGTGTTTCGTGAAACCTGCCGTTATGTTCTTCTGTATAACCTTCTTCTTGCAGACACCACACAGCTGGTGTTGACCCAGGTTCTTTTCCTTCTTGCTATCTGTAGAGTCAGACTAACATATCCTGTATGTGGTACACTCACTACACTTTCCAATCTTACAGGTGGTATTTCTCCCCTCACTTTGGTTGTGATGTCTCTGGAGAGATATGTAGCTGTGTGCTACCCACTGAGGCATGCTTCCATTATCACCATCAGAAACACAGCACTGGCTATCATTGCAAGCTGGGCTGTTTCTTCACTAAATAATGTCACTCGGGGTCTGTTTTTGCTACAGTTTTCTCTTGAAAGCCTGGGTACTTCACTGATGAATGACTATTGCACTGACATTGCTTGGTTTCCAGATTCTTTGCGTGAAACATACGACAAAGCCTACACTGTCTTTTTGAGTGTTACAGCTGGTCTGGCAGTCATTTCCTCCTATACTGGAGTTGTACTAGCAGCCAGATCAGCTTCTACAGACAAAGTATCGGCTCTTAAAGCTCGTAAGACACTGCTGTTGCATCTGGTGCAGCTGGGCCTCAGTCTGTCCTCAACCATTTACTACCCACTCCTCTTAGCTCTTGCAAGAACCGTAACAAGGATAGTATTTGTGTGGGTCCAGGAGATTTTTTATGTGATTTTCATCATCTTACCCAGATGTCTGACTTCACTCATTTATGGTGTCAGAGATCAGACTATCAGACCTGTTCTGCTGTACCATCTATGTGGTCGAAGGAAACTCTCAGTTGAACCAGGTCCTGGCTGACAAGTTGGGCTTTGGTTGATGTTTTCATGATTCAGCATATTTGGCTGCATCGTCTGAGTATGAAGCAGACCTGTGAATATGTGTGAAAGTAAAATATATATCAGTATTATTTGAAATAATCTGAATCTCGTTAAAATAGTTCTGACAGTCAACAGTATATTCTTAAAAATAGTTGTTGGGCTCTCTTTGTTGGACAAAACGTTTTCATGACAGAAGGGAGTTTAACTTGTAGACAGCTTGTTCAAATTTATGATGAAACCTCAGAAAAAAAATTGGAGAGACTGATTTCTGGAAATGTTTGCCATTTAATACATGAACTTTCCTAAAATTGCATATACAATGAAAGTGCTGTGTGATGGATAAAAACGCCCTTGTCTTTATTTTTTACTTACAGAATACTCTCATGTTTTGTAGTAGAGGAAGAAACGCAATCAAGCAAAACTATAAACTGCTAAAGCCTCATGATAATGGTCAAGAATTGTTGTTACCTTCCTATGTGGAAAAATCTTTTACACCATAAGAAGTTATATATTTTGTGAAATGTACGACAAAAGTATGTATGTTTTTTATTATTTGTTGTTTGGTTCATGGAAGTCAGGAGAGAGAAAAAGATTTCACCTTCATACTGCCCTTCTTTAGCCTATTGACATGTTGTAGGAATACTTGGAAAGGAAGGACTCAAGCAGTGGATCTGGTGGTAGAACTCAAGGTGTCTTTATTCACAAGTGACAAAGGCTCTCAGGTAGGACAGAGTAACTCAGGCCTTGCACTTAACACTTACGGCAACTACAAACATGCAGTGCATGCAGCTGAGGGAGGAACAGAAACAGGGGCACAGGAAAATCAAACTTGGCGAAATGCAAAAAAACCTTAAAAAGACACTAAAGTAAGAACAAAAACCCATTTTCCTACACCTATCAAAGTTTTTTGTTGTGAGTCTCTCCTAAGTTTTTCAGTACAAGGCAGCTGGACCTCTATTGTTTCTTGAAGATGTTTCACCTCTCTTCCTAAAGGCTTCTTCAGTTCTGATTCTGGGTTGCCAATTCCATGCTTGTAGGTTGCCGTTATAACAATCACAGCAATATGGCTAATGTCATAAGTTAAGGTCACAAGTGGCTGACCCACCCCTCCATCCTGTGAATCGTTTGGGTTGTTGACACTTGTTGAATGCTTCCTAATGAGGCCAACATGTGAGCTGTTTTGGTCACTTGTTTCAGGTGTGGATGGTTGGGAAACTGACTGGAGAGTCAAGTCAGTGCTGACCTATTGGTGTTTAAAAGATGGAACCTGAAGCCACCTCCTCAATTTAATGTTGGTTTTTCATGTTTACTGTAATTAGTTTCTATCACTCTTTCAATCCATTTGTTTTCCCTATCTAAAATGTGCACCTTACTGTCCTCAGAAAAGTGTCCCTTGTCCTTGAGATGTGGATAAAATGCTGAGTCTTGACATGATGAGCTGCCCTTCTGTGTTGTTCCATCTGTTTGTGTAGCTGCTGTTTTGTTTGTCCAATATAGAGGTCTGAACATGCCTTGCTGTACTGGAGAGTTGCCATCTTTAAATACTGACAATACTACAACCATGTGAGCAAGCAAATCTGCTTGTAAATGCATAAACAAAGTATATATATATTTATTAAAAACATAATAAATGTTTGCATTAAAAAATGTATACATTTATAAATACACATTTACAAGTTGTGCCAAAGATTTTGATAAAATTCCATCTGTATTTAGAAAAAGGACAAATAGAAGAAGAAATTAAAATGGATTAATAGTTTTAAAGAGAATATTTGTTTTCATATAACATTGTGATCTGTAGTGAGAGTAGGGAGCAGGCGGAAGAGAGCCTGGAGAGGTGGAGGTATGCTCTGGAGACAAGAGGAATGAAAGTCAGTCAAAGTAAGATGGTTTGAATGAGAAGGAGGCAGGTTGAATAGGGAAGAGGCAAAGAGTGAAGGTATTGAAGGTGGATGAGTTTAAGTACCAGGGGGCAATCTTTCAAAGCAACGGGCAGTCGAGATGAAGAAGAAAGAGCAGGCTGGGTGGAGTGGATGGAGCCAAGTGTCAGCAGAGATTTGTGATAAAAGGATAACTGCAAAGAGTAAAATAAAATGTTTACAAGATAGCTGTGAGACCTGCTATAACATATGGTTTGAAGACAGTGGCACCAACAAAAAGACAGGAACAAGGGATGCAAGCAATTAAATCAGATATAGAATGTCATAACCAAGTGGCTGGAATAGTGTACAGGAACATGTGTCAAGTGTGAACTGGAGGTTTTGCATTCAGTGTGGGAGACTCCACCAAAGGCAGTGGAGAACGGCAGGGCTCAGATACTGTGGGACTTCCAGATCCAGACTGACAAACAGGTGATTGCTAACCAACCAGACATTGTGGTGATAGATGTAGCAGTCCCAAGAGACTGTAACATCAGGAAGAAGGAGCACGAGTAGCTGGAGAAACAGCAAGGGCTGAAAGAGGAAACAGAGAAGCTGTGGAGAGTCAAGGCCTCAGTGGTACCAGAGGTCATCGGAGCACTCGGTGCTGTGAGCCTCAAACTGGAAGAGTGGCTCCAACAGATCCCAGGAACAACCTTAGAGATCTCTGTCCAGAAGAACGCAGTCCTAGGAACAGCTAAGATACTGAACAGAACCTTCAAGCTCCCAGGCCTCTGGTCGAGGACTGAGGTTGGAGTGAAAGTACACCTGCCCACATGAAAAAATGGCCTACACAGAGTTTATTTTCCTTTCTTTTTTTATTGCAACACAGTTGGGCAGTTGTTAGTACTGTTACCTTACAACAAGAACATGCTATGTTCAAAACCAAGCTGGGCCCTTTCTGTGTGGAGTTTTCTTGTTCCACCTGTACATGCAAGAGTTTCCACTGGATACTCTGGTTTGGTCCCACAGTTAAAAAACATCTTAGAATAGGTGAAGAGCTTAATTTCTCTCAGCTGTTAATGTGTGTTTATGGTTGTGTCTTTAGGTTGGTTTTGTAATGGGTGGTTGGCTTGTCCATGGTTTACTCCACCTTTAGCACAGTTGAGTCACAGTTGAGAATGTGTTTTGTGCATTTAAATGAGCCTGTCTAAACAATCTTGGGATAAAAGAAAGTACATCCTCTTTCATTTTTAGGATTTTAAGTGTCAGGACTTGCATGAATATACAACTGAAACATGATATATGTTTAAATTGAATCACCATCTATGGTAAAACCAAAACACAACATTCACACAAACACCTCATCACAGCTGTCAGCACGGTGGTGGAGGGCTGATGGTTTGGGCTCCTTGCAGTCAATGAGTCGACCCTGAACTCCTCTGTTGACCAAAGAATTCTGGAGTCAAATGTGAAGCCATCTGTCTGATAGCTGAAGCTTGGACTAAACTGTCTTATTAATAAATTATTAATCAATAGTAAATCATGGAAATGACTTATCTGTTGTATGTTTTTAAATACTTGAAGTTAGGTGTGAATAATAACAGGTAACAAGATACAGTGGGAAGAGAATTTCGAGAGATAGAGGTATGCACTTGAAAGACGAGGGATGAAAGTCAGATGTAGGAAGACAGAGTACCTGTGTGTGAATGAGAGGGAGGCAGGTGGAACAGCGAGGCTACAAGGTCAGAGGTCACAAAGGTGCAGGATCTCAAGGATTTAGGGTCCACTGCCCAGGAAAACAGGGAGTATGGTAAAGAGGTGAAGAAGAGAGTCCAGTCAGGATGGAGAAGTTTCAGGAGTGATCTGTGACAAAAGGGTGGTAGCAAAGGTCAAAGGAAAGGTTTACAGACAGTGGTGAGAGCAGCCATATTGTATGGTTACTAGACAAAGGCCCAGTCCCAATACTTGCACGGCTCCCTACGCCCCTCTATAAAGCGTGTACTCAGTCGAAGGTTTCGTGTGCGCAGGTTACAAGCATGCAGACATTGGAGAATTGGGACAATACAGGTTACGTCATCGTCTTGCACCTCTGCTTCGTAACTGCGACATCCAACATGGCGGACCAGTCCCTGTTTTGGTATTATAAGAAGGTGCCAGTACGATTTTAAATGTACAGTTTAAGTATTTTTGCTTTCCAAAGTCATTGCAGGAGATATTTGTCTGTTCAAATGTGTTTTGTTCTGACTTGTTGAATACGGAGCACAGTTTGATAGTGTTCACACCCGTACAGCAGAGTGAACAAGAATTATTTCAATACTTTACATTTAAAACTGCTTTTTTCGTGACAGACGCAGCTTGCTCTGTCACCACTGCCATAGTTCCACCTTTTAATTCAAAACCCTTTCATTGTCAATGGAGATAATAAAAAACAATTCAAAACGTCACATACAGCGATGAATTGTGGGGAAATACTTCAACGAAGTCCGCCTGGATGCGGGCTTAGCTGAAGGGCGGATGTAGTACACAAAAGGGGCGGGGCTAAAGAGCACTCCAGAGAATTGGGACACACTATGCACTCAAATCCTTCAGCTTGAACGAGCATTTGAAGGACACGAGGCTGCAAGTGTGAGTATTGGGACCGGGCCAAAAAGACAGGAGATAGAACTTAAAGTGTCAGAGCTGAAGGTGTTGAGGTTCTCCTTGGGAGGGACAGGGATGAACAGGATTAGGAATGAGGTCATCAGAGGTCCAGCACAGGTTGAAGGACTGGGAGATAAAGTTAAAGAGGACAGACTGAGATGGTTTGGACATGTGCAGAGGAGGGAGTGAAGGATGTTAGAGACAAAGAGGACATATATGGATGCAGTTAGAGAGGACATGGAGGGAGTTGGAGTGAGGACAGAGTTATATGGAGGAGGACTCACTGTGGAGACCCTTGAAAAGGAAACAGGTGTGAATAATTTCCAAATCTTGTAAAGACCAGGGTTCACATTTATAAAAGACTGCGTAGGATTCATACTAAAAGTGTGAATACACCCAAAAGGCAAAAATGGCATATGCCACAAAAAAAAAAAAAAAAAAGATTTATAAAACCATGTGCACGTAAACCAGCAAGCAATTTCCCTTCATAAATCACACCTATATCTAAAAATTTGCGCACAAGGTCCAACCTCAGGTTCATGAGAGGAATCATGATGCAGTGTGGCTTTAATTTTCCACTTCACCATCTGTGTCGCCAGTTTCCCCTGTCTCCGAAACAAGCATATATGGTGCACATGGCTCAGAGTTGGCATGAGGGATCACATATTTTCCTGTTTAGTTTGTGTTTTATAGATCACAACTTTTGCATGGAAAGTGACCTACGCAAGTTTGTACGAACGCCAGTTTTATAAATGAGACCCCAGAACATCTTTACCATGTTCAAATACACTATATTGCCAAAAGTATTTTGGCAATATAGTGTGTTTTGTTTGTTTCCCTTCATATGCATGCTAACTTAAGTGTCATCCCATTTTCAATCCGTAGAGTTTTTATGATGTTGGACCGGCCTTTGCAGCTCTAACAGCTTCAACTTTTCTGGGAAGGCCAGATAATTACTGATTGAAAAAGGATTATAACACCTATTGGTGCTCCAGTAAGATGAATAAACATGTGATGTGTCATGTGAGCAGGTTGGCAGGTCAAAGCTCATAAATAATATGTGAGGGCAATGAAACACTGCAGATCAGCTCTGCCCACACAGAAACTCTTACCTGCCGGCTGCCTGAACAGGTGAAGAGTCTGTGTAAGTTTGAGGGTGTTTAAATTGACTTCAGATGCAGAAATACTAAACTGTATTTATATTTGCTTCTGTTTTCAGTGACATCAAGTTTATATTTAACACATTTTAAATAGCTTCTGCTATGTCAAATGTATCTTATTCTTACTCTAACAGCACTGTAGGATTGCAGTATCAGACTGTATTGGAAAGAGCAATACTGTCTTGTGTGTGTACAGTTCCAGCATGTGTGTTTCTCTTCATTAATGGCACCATGTTGTTCACTCTGAGGAGCAAACCTGTGTTTCGTGACACCTGCCGTTATGTTCTTCTGTATAACCTTCTTCTTGCAGACACCACACAGCTGGTGTTGACCCAGGTTCTTTTCCTTCTTGCTATCTGTAGAGTCAGACTAACATATCCTGTATGTGGTACACTCACTACACTTGCCAATCTTACAGCAGGTATTTCTCCCCTCACTTTGGTTGTGATGTCTCTGGAGAGATATGTAGCTGTGTGCTACCCACTGAGGCACGCTATGATTGTCACCATCAGAAACACAGCACTGGCTATCATTGCAAGCTGGGCTGTTTCTTCACTAAATAATGCCACTCGGGGTCTGTTTTTGCTACAGTTTTCTCTTGAAAGCCTGGGTACTTCACTGATGAATGACTATTGCTATGACATTGCTTGGTTTCCAGATTCTTTGCGTGAAACATACGACAAAGCCTACACTGTCTTTTTGAGTGTTACAGCTGGTCTGGCAGTAATTTCCTCCTATACTGGAGTTGTACTAGCAGCCAGATCAGCTTCTACAGACAAAGTATCGGCTCTTAAAGCTCGTAAGACACTGCTGTTGCATCTGGTGCAGCTGGGCCTCAGTCTGTCCTCAACCATTTACTACCCACTCCTCTTAGCTCTTGCAAGAACCGTAACAAGGATAGTATTTGTGTGGGTCCAGGATGTTTTTTTATGTGATTATCATCATCTTACCCAGATGTCTGACTTCACTCATTTATGGTGTCAGAGATCAGACTATCAGACCTGTTCTGCTGTACCATCTATGTGGTCGAAGGAAACTCTCAGTTGAACCAGGTCCTGGCTGACAAGTTGGGCTTTGGTTGATGTTTTCATGATTCAGCATAAATTAGCTGCATTGTCTGAGTATGAAGACCTGAGAACATCACAGCAGTATATATCAGTATTTTTTCAAATTATCTGAATATTTTCAAAACATTTCTAACAACCATAATCAGACTCTTAAAAACATATTTTTGGGGGCTCAAAATGGATTTATTTTACCTTTCTCTGTTTCAACTTACAGTTCATTTTTTGCAAAAAAAAGTTTTTTTTATAAGAAAATGCCATTCATGTACACATCTTCTCTGATTTTCTTTTTAAATTAAATCCAAGTTTAAAAGCTTGTGCTGTATTTTCATTGCTTCAAAATGCAAGAGAGCATGCAAGAGAAAACGTTCAACCTAACTCTAAACTGCCAAAGCCTCGGAGTAAAGGCCACAAAATGTTATTGTCAGTTCATGTAAAAAAAATAAATAAATAAAAAAAAATCCTAAATAAGAGATTAAAAGATGATATATTTTATGGTGTTGTGGCAAAAGCCTTGCGTATTATATCCTTCAAGCTAAGAGAAAAAATACCTTCAAAATATCCACAATCAAAAGTTCACTTGAGTGGGTATTGGAATACAAAGCAACAAAGGTAATGACAGATAATGGATCAAACAGTGTAACAAAATAACCTTTATATTTTTATGTTTTCATGAGGAGACACAAGGAGCATAATGTAACTGTGGCATAAAAACCAAACACTTACAGCAACAAAAACAATGAACCAGTGAGGACATGAAGGATGTGACTGAATATAAAGAGCTGAGGGTGGGTGGAAGATTGAATGCAGTTGGAGACAGGTAATGGGAAACAGATGAAGTGGGTGTAGTTGGCTGACTGGACAACTACTGAATTGAGGGCAGGTGAATAGATAGCACAGAGGAACAGGAGAAGACTGATAACACAGAAACACAACACAGGTTCATGGAAGCAGATCACACAGAACTACAGAAACACAAGAGTGACAAGAACTTATAGAATGCATAAAAACACAATAAGCATGAAACCAGACTGGTAAAGGACCAGGGGCAACAAAGAGAAAACACAAAGAACAACTCAAAAAGTCTTAAATGGGTGGCCATAGCTTGTCCTAGCATGGGTCAGAGTTCAGGTGGATGACCCGGAACTGACCACAGAGGGACTAAAGTTCCGGCGGATGTCCAAGAACCATCCAAACAGGAGCAAGAGTTCAGGGGAACGGCCCAGGAATCTTTCAGAGCAGAGCAGGAGAGGTCCTGTCTTTAACCTCCCCAGAGACAGAGGAGTGAGGGGCGTCCTCCTGGACCCTCTCTGAGGCAGAGGAGTGAGACAAGTCAACACCAATCCTCTGTGCGATCCTGAAGACTCATGACCATGAGAAGCTGGAGGTCCTGGCAGAGAAGCAGAAGGCGGCAGCGGAGACCCTGCAGACACGGAGCCAAACTTGGGAGCACCTCAAGACATGGAGCCAAACTTAGGAACACTTGGAGACATGGAGCCAGACTTGGGAGCACTTGGAGACATGGAGCCAGACTTGGGAGCACTTGGAGACATGGAGCCAGACTTAGGAGCACTTGGAGACATGGAGCCAGACTTGGGAGCACTTGGAGACATGGAGCCAGACTTGGGAACACTTGGAGACATGGAGCCAGACTTGGGAGCACTTAGAGACATGGAGCCAGACTTGGGAGCACTTGGAGACATGGAGCCAGACTTGGGAGCACTTGGAGACATGGAGCCAGACTTAGGAGCACTTGGAGACATGGAGCCAGACTTGGGAGCACTTGGAGACATGGAGCCAGACTTGGGAACACTTGGAGACATGGAGCCAGACTTGGGAGCACTTAGAGACATGGAGCCAGACTTGGGAGCACTTGGAGACATGGAGCCAGACTTGGGAGCACTTGGAGACATGGAGCCAGACTTAGGAGCACTTGGAGACATGGAGCCAGACTTGGGAGCACTTGGAGACATGGAGCCAGACTTGGGAACACTTGGAGACATGGAGCCAGACTTGGGAGCACTTAGAGACATGGAGCCAGACTTGGGAGCACTTGGAGACATGGAGCCAGACCTGGGAGCACTTGGAGACATGGAGCCAGACTTGGGAACACTTGGAGACATGGAGCCAGACTTGGGAGCACTTAGAGACATGGAACCACAGGAAGATGGAGTGCAATCATCGACCCCCATGGAGACACTGGGAAACACTGTCTGTTTCTGTCTGTGTTCCAACATTTGAGAGGAGGAGTCTGGAAGCTAATATCAAGGCAACATGGAGAGAAATCAGGCAGCTGTCAGAGCAATAGAAAGGTGCAAGACCCAACCAACTTGATCATACCTGAGACTCTCAAGACTGTCAAGCAACATCTCAAATCTCTGACTACTCACCTGAGGAGTTACACTCAAGAAGCAGAAGCCCAGGTTGACCCAGGGCTGGACAGTACTGATAAAAGACTCTCAGAAAAGAGCAATTCCATCCAATCAATCACATGCCTCCTTACAACATGGAAGCTCCTGTCAGGCATCATAGCGACTAAGATGAATAGGCACATGGGTCAATACTTGAGCGAGGCACAGAAAGGAAATGGCACCATCACCAGGTGGGGACAAACACCAGCTACTGGTTGACAGAATTGTAGCTTGACACTGTAAGACCAAACAGAAAAACGTGTGCACTGCCTGGATTAACTACAGAAAGGTTTATGATTCAGTGCCACACACATTAATTTTGGGGGGTTTGAAACTGTACAACATCAACACTAAGAGTCTTCTTTGGGAATTTGATGGGAATGTGGAAAACAACTCTAAAGGCCAAGTCAAAGCATATTCCACAAGTTAACAGCAAGTGCAGCACAGGTTATGTTCGGTCCCCACTCCTGTTCTGCATTGGCCTGAACTCCCACAGACAGATCATCCCAAAGAGTGGCTATGGATACAGTTTCCTAAGTGGAATGTAAATCATTACAGTTCTTTTCATACTGGCTCAAAGTGCCTGCAGAAGATTCAAAAGTTTCCTCAGAATAGGAAATTGACAAACAATAAAAAGCAATATACATAACTACATGATTACTAATTGAAAAAGGATTATAACACCTATTGGTGCGCCAGTGAGATGAATAAACATGTGATGTGTCATGTGAGCAGGTTGGCAGGTCAAAGCTCATAAATAATATGTGAGGGCAATGAAACACTGCAGATCAGCTCTGCCCACACAGAAACTCTTACCTGCCGGCTGCCTGAACAGGTGAAGAGTCTGTGTAAGTTTGAGGGTGTTTAAATTGACTTCAGATGCAGAAATACTAAACTGTATTTATATTTGCTTCTGTTTTCAGTGACATCAAGTTTATATTTAACACATTTTAAATAGCTTCTGCTATGTCAAATGTATCTTATTCTTACTCTAACAGCACTGTAGGATTGCAGTATCAGACTGTATTGGAAAGAGCAATACTGTCTTGTGTGTGTACAGTTCCAGCATGTGTGTTTCTCTTCATTAATGGCACCATGTTGTTCACTCTGAGGAGCAAACCTGTGTTTCGTGAAACCTGCCGTTATGTTCTTCTGTATAACCTTCTTCTTGCAGACACCACACAGCTGGTGTTGACCCAGGTTCTTTTCCTTCTTGCTATCTGTAGAGTCAGACTAACATATCCTGTATGTGGTACACTCACTACACTTTCCAATCTTACAGGTGGTATTTCTCCCCTCACTTTGGTTGTGATGTCTCTGGAGAGATATGTAGCTGTGTGCTACCCACTGAGGCATGCTTCCATTATCACCATCAGAAACACAGCACTGGCTATCATTGCAAGCTGGGCTGTTTCTTCACTAAATAATGTCACTCGGGGTCTGTTTTTGCTACAGTTTTCTCTTGAAAGCCTGGGTACTTCACTGATGAATGACTATTGCACTGACATTGCTTGGTTTCCAGATTCTTTGCGTGAAACATACGACAAAGCCTACACTGTCTTTTTGAGTGTTACAGCTGGTCTGGCAGTCATTTCCTCCTATACTGGAGTTGTACTAGCAGCCAGATCAGCTTCTACAGACAAAGTATCGGCTCTTAAAGCTCGTAAGACACTGCTGTTGCATCTGGTGCAGCTGGGCCTCAGTCTGTCCTCAACCATTTACTACCCACTCCTCTTAGCTCTTGCAAGAACCGTAACAAGGATAGTATTTGTGTGGGTCCAGGATGTTTTTTTATGTGATTATCATCATCTTACCCAGATGTCTGACTTCACTCATTTATGGTGTCAGAGATCAGACTATCAGACCTGTTCTGCTGTACCATCTATGTGGTCGAAGGAAACTCTCAGTTGAACCAGGTCCTGGCTGACAAGTTGGGCTTTGGTTGATGTTTTCATGATTCAGCATATTTAGCTGCATCGTCTGAGTATGAAGGAGGCCTCTAAGTATCTGTCAAAGCAGCATATATTAGTCTTTGAAATGATCTGAACGTTTGTTGAAATGTTCTTTAGCCTAAAATTGATTGTACTTTGTCATAAAATGTTTTATCAAAGTTTTATCTTACACTGCAGTTCAACTTGTCTTAATCTATGATTAAATGTCAGGGGAAAAGTTGGTTGGATTTTTTATTGTTTTTTTAAGAAAGATTTCTGTATGTTATTGACCAGGTTCATTCATGGTTTGACTGAATATTTCACATATAATAAATGAAACAGGGACTAACAGAGCAAAGTGCATTTAGTTTGGTAGTATAATGTTATTGAAATTAACACATAAAAGGAAACTGTGATTTTGATATGAAGTAAAGGAGAGACTACATAACTCACAAGAGATTTGGTGACAAAAAACATCACATAAATCACATCTGAGGCGAAGCAGACCCTGCAGACCCACTCTGCCCACATGGAAACACAAGTGAGCTCTAACCAGCAAGTTACCTGCGTAGGTGAAATATCTGTGAGGTTGTTTTGTAGATGTGTAGAGAAGCAGGCAACTGAGTTTAATAGTTATTATATCTAAACTGTTTTACGCTGATTTCTGTGTGTTTTAAGTTTTTAATTTAATGTCATTTTCCTCCCAGTTGCTCTCTAATGCCTCTGCTGAGCTCCAGTATCCAGATGTTTTGGAAAGAGTGATTACTTTTACTTTATGCACAGTTCCAGCGTGTGTTCTTCTATATATTAACGGCACCATGTTGTTCACTCTGAGGAGCAAACCTGTGTTTCGTGACACCTGTCGTTATGTTCTCCTGTATAACCTCCTTCTTGCAGACACTGTACAGCTGGCACTGAGTCAGGTTCTGTTTCTACTTGCTGTTTGTAGCATCAAACTAACATATCCTGTATGTGGTGCTATTACAACACTCGCCATTCTCACAACTGTCATCTCTCCACTCACACTGGTGGTGATGTCTCTGGAGAGATATGTAGCTGTGTGCTTCCCACTGAGGCACGCTATGATCGTCACCATCAGAAACACAAGAGTGGCTATCATTGCACTTTGGGCCTTCAGTTCACTACACAATCTCACTCGTATTATTTTACTGTTA
>NC_051442.1:135392-141898 GCF_001649575.2 Kryptolebias marmoratus
ATCCATCCATCCATCCATCCATCCATCCATCCATCCATCCATCCATCCATCCATCCATCCATCCATCCATCCATCCATCCATCCATCCATCCATCCATCCATCCTCCATCCCTCCCTCCCTCCCTCTACTGCCTAGCTGTAATCAGGTGGCAGAGGCAACAGGTCCAGGAGGGAAATCCAAACCTCCCTTTCCTGAGTGACACTCTCTAGCTCCTCCTCCTCTGATTTATAATCCCTCCAGCGAGTTCCGGGTTCTGCTCCCAGTAGGATGGGCCTGGGAAACCTCCAGACCTCCAGGCATCCTAATCAGATGGCTGAACCACCTCAACTGACAGTTTTTGATGAGGAGGAGCAGCAGCTCTACTCTGAGCTCCCCCCGGATGATGGAGCTCCTCTCCTCATCTCTGAGGCTGAGCCCGGCCGCCCTACAGAGGAAGCTCATTTCAGCTGCTTAGATCTGGGATCTTGTTCTTCTGAACATGATCTAAACCTTTTGACCATAGGTGAAGGTTGGAACAAATATGGACCAGTAAATTGAGAGCTTTGCCTTTCAACTAAACAAACAAACAAACAAAAAAAACTGAAAAATATTTACTAAAAATCTTGTCAGAAAATTATCAAGATTGCAAGAAACGTGAGGTCTTTTTAAATGTAATTCTGTTTGAACTGATTCATAACATCCCAAAAATGTTGTCTATTCCATTTTGAAAAGTCCTGAAAAGAAACTCTTGTTGCAGTACATAGTTAGGCCAAATAAAATGAACATTTGAAATAATAACAAATAAACATACTAAGACCATACATTTCACCTTAAAGACATGTCCTGTCATTTCGTAAAGTTATTGTGTTTTAGTTGTCCTTCCTGCAGCTGAGTTGAATACGTTTGTGACTGAAGGTACTCTGTTACTTCATCATTATGTGTTGCAGAAAGTTTGCAGTGCTGTTTGTCACTTTGAACAGCTTGGACTACATTCTTCCTCCTTTCATTGGTTCCAGGACCATCACAGGTTTATCACATTTCAATTTTTTTTTTTTTGCATAAATTTCAAAGACTCATCTGGAAAACCTTACACATCTAAAAAATGTCCAAAAATTCACAACAATCTACATGGCTTCCTCGTTTTAAAAAGCAGCCATGTGTTTCTGATAAAGTGTCTGTTTTCCAATTGAAATACTGAGTTTGATTCTTGCCCTCCCTCATGTTGAAATCTCCATCATTTGTCTGAACCAAAACTCTCCAAGAGATGCTCAGCAATGTCTGAATGAGAGTACACGTTTTATCATTTATAGAGTGTAAATGAACAATAAAAGGAAAACACGCTATAAAACATGTTCTAGAATCTAAATAAGGTTTAAAAAGCATAATCAATTGTAAAGCATTTCATTTATAAACTGAAGATCTCTTCTTCTGTTTAACTGCACTTCTGTTTAGATTGTATTGACTGTATTTATTATAGGTCTGTGTAGAAACTCTTTAAAAATGTTCTTGACTGTTGAATATTGTATTAAAACCATATTACTGTTCAAAATAATGGTGATTACTTTTTGTGAAATGGAATGGTCCATATAATACAAAAAGGATTAGTGTGACAGAGATAAATTCATACTTGTTCAATAAAGCTAATTCAGATTTTTTCACCAACATCTCCATGTAATGTCTTTTCCACACTGTAAGCCAGATGTCTTTTCTACGTTTGGCATAATACGGCTTTTCACCTTTCACTTTTCAGCCAAACTTTAAATAGAAGGCAAGCAGTCTTTTTGATGTCATTTCAACATAATTTTCCTTGGGAGTTGGGGACTCCAAAGAGGATAGAGTCTATCCCTTCTTCTGAAGATTGGCTCTAGAACTCGTGCTGTGCATTGAACTGAACCCGTCTTCATGTCTGCCCATTATCTCTCATCTTCTCACACAAGCTTGGATTCCCCTAACACCTGTAAACTAACTTCCTATGTCTTAAAGGACAATTTCAGCAGCCAAAGACTGGACTTTTGAAGCTGTCACCTCAGGTCCCAATCCCCTGTTCCACAGGCTTTTATGTGGGTCTACAGCAAAGCGGTCCCATGTTTGTTTGGGTACTTACTGGACTCATTGGGTGAAGGCTCAGCCATCAGGCATTCAACACTCTCACAGGCCTGCTCCAATCTGAGGCCCATGTATTCCTACTTCAAACAGGGTTACTTCCTGGTTACCTGGTTTTCAAATATATTGAGCACAAAGGAAGAATTTAAATAGCTACTGTGTCTCTGAAGGTTCCACAGTAAGATTGCATCACTCATCAGTGATGTGTCGTGTAAATGTAATGAGAAGAGAGCACATAAATCACATCTGAGGCAAAGCAAACCTTGCAGAGCCACTCAGCCCACATGGAAACATGAATCAGCTGTAACCTATCAGCTACCTGCAAAGGTGTAATATCTTTAGGTTTTTCTTGTGGACCAGCAATCATCTGAGTTTAAAGATTGTTAGAGATAAAGTTACTTTATCTCTATTGTATTGACATCAACTAACTGATTTTTACATGTGTTAAATATTTGAAACCATGTCTTATTCCTCCCAGTTGCTCTCTAATGCCTCTGCTGAGCTCCAGTATCCAGATGTTTTGGAAAGAGTGATTACTTTTACTTTATGCACAGTTCCAGCGTGTGTTCTTCTATATATTAACGGCACCATGTTGTTCACTCTGAGGAGCAAACCTGTGTTTCGTGACACCTGTCGTTATGTTCTCCTGTATAACCTCCTTCTTGCAGACACTGTACAGCTGGCACTGAGTCAGGTTCTGTTTCTACTTGCTGTTTGTAGCATCAAACTAACATATCCTGTATGTGGTGCTATTACAACACTCGCCATTCTCACAACTGTCATCTCTCCACTCACACTGGTGGTGATGTCTCTGGAGAGATATGTAGCTGTGTGCTTCCCACTGAGGCACGCTATGATCGTCACCATCAGAAACACAAGAGTGGCTATCATTGCACTTTGGGCCTTCAGTTCACTACACAATCTCACTCGTATTATTTTACTGTTATATTTCCCTTTCCAAGAGCTGGAGAGTCTGCAGATGACTAATTTCTGTTCAGACTTTGCTATGGTGCTTGGGTCCTTGTCTGATGATTATGATACAGCCTTCACTTGTGTTTTGTTTGTTTCAGCTGGTATAGTAATTGCGTTTTCATTCATTAGTGTTCTGATAGCTGCCAGGTCGGCCTCTACGGACAGAACTTCAGCCCTGAAGGCTCGAAACACACTGCTGCTGCATCTGGTGCAGCTGTGCCTCAGTCTGTCTTCAACTGTTTTCAACCCCATTCTTAAACCTATTTCAAAAACTGTAACTAATGCTGTGTTTGTGCGACTGCATAAATTTTTGTATGTATTGATTGTTCTGTTCCCCAGATGTTTGAGTTGTTTTATTTACGGCCTTAGAGATCGGACCATCAGACCCGTTCTCCTGCACCTCTTATGTTGTCGACTGAAAGCCAAAGTAGTTGCAGCCAGTGACTGACAGGTTCGGTTTAGGTGGAAGCTTTAATAAGTCATTGACTGTCAGGTTCATAGTTTTTATGGTTGTTCATGTCTTAAATCAGCAACTAATACCAGTATTGAGTGAAATTAAGTGTAAATATTGTGAGAAATCTTTAATTTTAACATGAAAACAGAAATGACCAGCTGTAGCAGACCTTTTGATAATGTTTCTATGCTGGCTTATCAGTCTGTTCTGCAGAAGGTTTGCTGTGCTACCCCTTATTTTTAACAGCTTGTCCAACATTCCTCCATCAGTTCTAAGAGCCTCGGAGCAGGGTCAGCCACAGTGTCATATGCTCAGAAACCTTCAGGCAGACAGAATAATGGCAGGACTGCAAACACATTGAAAGACAGTAGAAGAAGTCCCTGATTGGATGAAAACATCTAAGTCCTAAACCCACCAGGGTCATGTTCATGTCCTGCACTGTTAGGTCAACTAACAGCTGATACGTCATAATCAAACATTATTAAATAGCTTTATTCTCAGATTCTAGATTTTTTTCATCAGCAGTCATAAGGAAATGGACCAAATAACTGTTTAGATTACAGGACATCACCAGGCTCTCCATTCAAATGAATCAAAATTTAGCATTTGGTTCACAGTCTGCACAATAAATTAGTATAAATACAATAAATATCACTCAGACTTACTGCTGTCAATGTGAACCAAACACACCGTTTGTATCGAGACAGACCCCCAATCCCACACTCATGGAGCACGCCTTCCCCGACTCCCACATTATAAAGTCTGTGGAATAAAGAAATATTAATATTCTTAAAGACTTGTTTAATAATTTTAAAGCAACTGTAAAAACTAATTTAACCAATGGGAGTGTGCAATAAAAATACAAAGGGGAAAATTCGGGAATAACAAACATTGTGCTAAAAAAAAACAAAACAAAAAAGAGGATATTTCCGGGTTTAACCGGAAGCTTTTTATTCCTTAAATAACCTTTTAAAGCGTTAATAATAAAGTTACTGCAGTTGGAAAACTCGCCAACTGATTATTATTTTAAACAATATTAAAAATATTACTAGAAAATACATTTGTTTGCTCCGAAATAACTTTTGTGTTTACGTAAAGTTACGTTACGTCGGCGTGATGACGTATGAAAACGCGTGTAGACGGTTGCCAAACCGTTTTCCCTCCTCGCTGCTGAAGCTAACCGTCATCGGCTTGTGTTCATGTTCGGTTTTAAACCCTTCCAGCATCAGACAACGTTTTAATCTCCAGGTTTTTACTTTTTCAGGAGGAGGAGGAGGCCGGACTGTGGCAGCAGCCTCGTTGGAGGTAAATGTTTGATGAAATTTATGTTTTTTATCACTCGTTTCTGTGTTGCTAACGCTCAGTTAGCAGCGGAGCTAGCTGGCTAGCATTAGCTTTGCGTAGTTTTTAATACTATGTTTCTCAGGTTAATATTCGACAGCAGACAGAGTTTATATTTTCCCGGAGAAGCTAGTACTGTCTTTCCTTTAGAACAGTTGACTTTTTAAAGGTTTGATTTGTTCCGTGAAGACTGAGAGCTGTTAACAGAAATAAACGATTTGGGCTACATCCATCCGAGTTAACCAGTGGCTGGTCTTAACTGGATCAAACTCGTTAACAAATCCACACTGAAGCTAGTTATTTATCTCCATCTTGACTTGGACAGCAGGGTGGGTCTCAACATTTCCACCTTAAACAGAGGAGGTGACTAAATGACGCTTTTAAAGGATTTATAGTACTGAGTCCAGTCGCCATTTCTTTATAATTTTCCTTCCTGTAATCTGTTAAAGTGGTTCTGGATCAACCTTCCATCTGAAGTTTTTCTTCTCAGTTTCTGAGGAATGTTCAGACAGAAAACGGCTCCTAAACTCAAGGGATGAACCAGTCTTCACATTACGCACAGCTTGGCTAAGAACCATCTTCAGGTCTTTGTTCTTTAGATGAAAAAATAAAAAAATGAAGACAACAGTTTGACAGAAAACACAATTTTAGATCCAACAAGACAGCATCTGCAGTTTGTCTAATTAAAAAGGAGGTTGTACACATGGAGTCCAGTTTACAGCAGATGCGCAGCATCTGAAAGGCCCATATTTAGAAACAAACCATGTTCTGGCAGAATACTTGGAGAACAAACCCAGAAAGTCCCTGAGGAGACTTCAGCCTCCAAACTTGGTGAATAAAATGAGGCTAGTCTCAGGATTGAGGTCTTCTGAGATTTTCTTACTGTTTTTGATAAATAAAGTTTGAGCAACTGATCATAAGTTGTTTTTGTCTCCACAGAAGTCTTATGAGGTCCTGCTAGCAGGTCAAGATGTTCAACAACTCATTTGGTACTCCCTTCGGTGGGGGGACAGGGGGGTTCAGCTCGTCATCAACCTTTGGTCAGCAGAGTAAGTTGTATAATTATTTTCTAACAAACACCAGAACGTCCTGTTGACTCCTGCTGATGATGTCACACTCTTTTAAATCCTTATTTTTTAACTCGCCCTGTTAATTTCTGAAGTTTTCTGCTTGTCTGCAGACTGTTGTGCTTCGCAGTCTGACAGTAACTGAATGTCAGTGTTTTCTGTACATTTTATTGACATTAAATGCGTTCTGTGATCTGAATAACACTGAGGAGCGTTAAAACGCAGCAGCTTCGTTTGGAGGAATCCTTCATACCTACACTCACCAGATGAGGAGAATCAGACTCTGCATCAGATCTGTTAAGCAAATAAAGCTTTCTCAAAGTGTTTAGAGGCACAAGTGCTGGGTGTCCATATTGTCCCCATCTTCAACATTTTCTATTAAACCAAGAAGCTGTGGTGGTGAACAGAAAGCTCTGCTCTGGGAACAGACCGAGGGCTGCAGGACGGACAGCAAGACGCCTCAGACCGTGGACCTCCGTCACACAGCGAGACGCCGCAGACCGTGGACCTCCGTCACACAGCAGCGTCTTCTCAGGGTTCCTGTCCAGCTGCAGGACGGACAGCGGGACACCGTGGACCTCCGTCACAC
>NC_051442.1:144360-159096 GCF_001649575.2 Kryptolebias marmoratus
GACCTCCGTCACACAGCGAGACGCCGCAGACCGCGGACCTCCGTCACACAGCGAGACGCCGCAGACCGCGGACCTCCGTCACACAGCGGGACGCCGCAGACCGCGGACCTCCGTCACACAGCAGCTGTTGCACATCAGTCATTTTGTTGTTCGTCTGTGGTTGTGTCGATGAGTTTCAGCTGTCCTGCGGTTGAGGGAACAGGCTGCTGTCAGTGAAGCTAAACTTCAGCTTTTCTGGTATGAATTGTTTTCCTGCAGACACGAGTTTTGGGACAGCGGGAGGGTTTGGGACGTCTGCGTTTGGAGCGACCACCAACACAGGAGGACTGTTTGGATCCACACAGAACAAACCTGGTCTGTCTTCTTTTGTTTTGTCTTTAGTCCAAACTACGTCCTGAGAACCGGCTTTTGTTTTGAGTTTTAAAAAGTATTCTCAGTTCAGCTTCAGCTCAAACAGCTGAATCAGACGCAGCTTCCTGCCTAAATGTGAAAACTGTTTTACTTTGAACAAAACAGCTAGGATAAATAAAAATCATTCAGACTTGTTTCTTTCCTCCCTCCAGGCGGTCTGTTTGGGTCCAGTACGTTCAGCCAGCCGGCGACTTCCTCCACCAGCACCGGCTTCGGTTTCGGTGCAGCCAGCGGCACCTCCACCAGCCTGTTTGGAAACACCGGGGCGGGGGCCACCAGCGGGCTCTTCTCCCAGCCGACCAATGCATTTGGAGCCAACAAACCCACCTCGTTTGGAAGTGAGGCTCCTGCTGATGTTTCTGTAACTCTGCGTCTGCCTGATGGGACATTTCAGACACATTTTCGTCTCTTTGTGTTCGTCAGGCTTCGGGACGAGCACCAGCGGCGGCGCTGGCCTGTTTGGCTCCACCAACACCACCTCCAACCCCTTTGGTGGCTCCAGCTCTCTGTTCGGAGGCTCCGGGTTCTCGGCCTCTCAGCAGCCAGGAACAACCGTGAAATTCAATGTGAGTCCTTCAGGTGCCTGAGGGGACAGGAAGAATGTTGTTTTAAATGAATCCTGTGTGGATGGATGTTGACCTCAGCCTGAAACCTGTTTCCCTCCCTCAGCCAATAACAGGAAGTGACACCATGGTGAAGGCAGGTGTGACCACGAGCATCAACACCAAACACCAGTGCATCACAGCCATGAAGGAGTACGAGAACAAATCTCTGGAGGTGAGCTGGGGAAACATCAGCCAGGCGTTTATGTTTGTTCATGCTTTTAGTTTTTCGGTGTTGTCAGTTAACCCGTGTGTTGCTGCTGTTGACTCTCCGTCACTTCGCTACATTTTACTGCTCCACCATATAAAATGATACGTTGGTTTCTTACCTTCATTCAAAGACCAAACAAACACAAACATCTCCGTGTCTGGCAGCAGCCGGACTCGCTCAGAACCGGGTCCTCGCCGGCGGGTACAGGATCCAGTGGGGTGGGGGGGGGTCTTACCAACTCATTTTTTAAATTTGATGCTTGTATTTCAGGCTGAGACGGCTGAAAAGATTCAGTAGTTTATGGTGGACAAAAATCTTAACAAATAATATTTTGTAGCAGTTATGTAGAGTGGTCCAGAACCTTCAAAGTTTTTAATAGTTTTTGGACAGAGAACCATGAAGTCCAGGTCCAGCTGTGGTTCAGGGTTCTGTCAGAACACCTGTTCTGATCCCACGGGTTAGTTTGTGAACATCCAGCCTTCTCTCTTTAGGAGCTCAGGCTGGAGGACTACCAGGCAGGAAGGAAGGGTCCCGCCAACCCGATGGCTCCGGGGACCGGCGGTCTGTTTGGTGGCGCCACGGCCACGTCCAGCGCCGCCACGGGCCTTTTCGGCTCTGCTGCCCCCAACACAAACTTCAACTTCGGGCCGAATAAGACCACGTTTGGAGCGAGTGAGTGGCTGACAGGAAACATGGCCTAATTACACAAACTGAGGTGCGTTAACCCGCCTCTGTTCTCCAGCAGCTACAGGAACCTTCGGACCCACCACAGCCGGTCTGTTCGGACAGCAAACCCAGCCGCCGGCTGGCAGCCTCTTCAAGCCCTTCGGGTCAACCACGACGACCCAGAGCACCGGTTTCACCTTCGGTAACACCAACACCATGGGTCAGCCCAACACCAGCAGCATCGTGAGTTTCCTGTTCAGTTCTTCTTGCAGAGTCAGATCCAGAACCGGCTCATCTTTAAAGCAGGATCAGTGAGAAAATGCTGTTTTTAAAACTCCGCCCTGTTTGTGTTCCCTTCAGGGTCTGTTCGGAAACACGGCGGCGTCTCAGCCCGGCGGGTTGTTCGGGCCGACCCAGACCAGCACCGCCACTGGGTTTGGGACGGCCTCGGGTCTGTTCGGACAGCCCAATGCCGCGTTTGGAACCGTTGGAGCGCAGGTACCAGAACCAGAACCGTTTCTTCAAAAAGATGATTTTATTTGTTTTATTCTAAACTTAAAACTACAAATGTTTTTCTTCTTCTTTTTTCATGCAGTTAACAGTTAATTATCTTAGTGTTTTTGATTTTTTTCCCTTTTATATTAAAAATTAAAACTTTTAAATACTCAGTTTAGTTTTGGTTCATATTTTCTGTTTATTCCACATTTTTTCTAATTTCTTAAACATCTGGGTTGAAGATCTTCTGCTTTTAATGTTTTATAGCATCAGATTATATTTATTTTTCATCATTTCTTCCAGCTGTATAAAGTTTAATAAATGTTTTCAGCTTCAGTCGAACTTCTGGTTCAGTTTTTGTTTGGATTAAAATGATTATTATTATCTCTTAATGTTGCTGCAGAAAAACACCTCGACTTCAGATTTATATCCGGATCAGATGTTGGTTTTGTTTTATTCCCTGTTTTAATCAAAGTCTTTTTTTTAAGTGTAAAAAAACCGTCGGGATTAATTTTCTGGTTTCTGTTCAAATAAAATCCCCAAAGAAAGTTTTTCACCTTGAAGTTCTTCTCAGTAAAGTTCCGTCTGCTTCCTTCTCTAGCAGAGTTTATTTGGAAATAAAACGGCTGGCTTCGGCACCACCACCACCAGCGCCTCGTCCTTCGGCGCCGGCACCGGGCTCTTTGGCAACAAGCCCGCTCTGACCCTGGGAACCGGAACCAACACCTCCACCTTCGGTAAGCGGTCCGCCCCGAGCTTGTGCAGGCGCAGCCTCGCGTTGTTTGTGACGTCTTTGTCTCTGACCGGCTGCAGGATTCGGAGCGAACCCTGCAGGAGGAGGTCTGTTTGGGAACAAGGCGACCACCGGAGGGCTGGGAACCGGACTGGGAACCAGCTTTGGAACCGGTACCGCACTATAAAACGTTTTAACAAACTCCTTTCGTTTAGTGAAAACTGCAGAATGGGTTTGTTGATGAAAGATGTTCTGATGGTTCTGTTTTCCACACAGTTGGTACCGGTCCGAGTCTGTTTGGAACCAACCAGAACAAACTGGGCACCACACTGGGAACGATGGGAACGTTCGGAACCGCAGGATTCAACAGCGGAACCAGCAGCTTGGGATTCGGAGCTCCGCAGCAGCAGCCTGTTGGTGAATAACTGTTTGTTTTTAATCCGAGACGGGTTCTGGTTCTGGACCTGCTGATCGGTCCCGTTTGGATCCGAGACGGGTTCTGGTTCTGAGCCTGCTGATCCGAGACGGGTTCTGGTTCTGAGCCTTGCGACGGTCCAGAACCTGACCCGGTCTGTTCTTCCTCCTCAGCTCTCACGGATCCGAACGCCAACGCGGCGCAGCAGGCCATCCTCCAGCAGCAGCTGAACGTCCTGGCCTACTCGCCGTACGGAGACTCGCCGCTGTTCAGAAACCCGCTGTCCGACCCGAAGAAGGAGGAGGTGAGTGGGCGGAGCCTCTGCTTGCTTCAGTTATGAAGCTGATGCCTTCTGTTTGCCACAGAAAAATCCGAACTCATGGCGCCGTTTTCTGGGAACCCTCAGTAACACCTCCTCTGTTCTGACAGCGTCTGAAACCGACCAATCCCACGGCCCAAAAGGCTCTGACCACGCCCACTCACTATAAACTGACCCCGCGACCTGCGACCCGGGTTCGGCCCAAAGCGCTCACATCTTCCGGAGGATCCAAGTCGCAGCTCTTTGACGGTCTGGACGACGACGAGCCGTCGCTCACCAACGGAGCCTTCGTACCCAGGTACCGTCTGATCACCATGGCAACCAGGGGGCGGAGCCAAAGGACCACTGCTGAGATATGATTGGTTCCAGAAATAACTTTCTCGTTTTTCCACAGAAAGAGCATCAAGAAACTTGTTCTGAAGAACCTGAACAACAGTCAGTACAGCAGCCCGCTGAACAAAGACAGCGACGACCTCGCCTCGCCGTCAGAGTATCCTCAGAACGGACACAGGTATCCATGGAAACACGCCTTCTCTTTGGGTTTACCTGGGAAAATGACCTTTAACCCCAGAATGTTTCTCCATAGCCAAGTGGAGGACGAGGAGCTCCGGGAGTTTCCGGGTCCGAGTAGCCGGGTCGACGACGACCCAGAAGTCACTCAGTTCTACGTCAACCCCATT
This sequence comes from Kryptolebias marmoratus, assembly GCF_001649575.2. Lineage (NCBI taxonomy): Eukaryota > Metazoa > Chordata > Actinopteri > Cyprinodontiformes > Rivulidae > Kryptolebias > Kryptolebias marmoratus. The sequence continues at coordinate 148,893 of NC_051442.1, forward strand.
GCCAAGCCGATCCCGCAGGGCCGAGCCCAGCTGAGCCTGCAGGACACCATCAGTGACCTGAACATGCACAAACTGCCACGGAACGGCCTGGAGGTCAGCAGCGCCACCGGGCTTTGGATCAGAACACGGCAGTGGGGCAGAGGGAAATGTATTAATATCAAACCCTAAAGCAGCATAAAGAAACAGCTGAGGAAGAGGAGTATTCCATCTCAGACCAGAAGTTTCAAAACTTTTATCAGAATCTGTTTGTAGCCAAACGGATTCATGAACGCGGAACGTGCTAACTAGCCTGTAGCTAACGGCAGTCTGTGTCCAGGAGGGAAATGGGCCTGGGCTAACGTCTGGTTCTAAGAGGCTTTATTTGTTTCTGTCTCAGCTGAGCAGCGACGATGTGTCGGGGTCTTTGGGGGAGGAGTCTCTGCAGGAGGAGAGGGAGGAGGAGGAGCCACAGGAGTCCCAGCAGCCGCCTCATCCTGCAGGTCAGAAACACAAACAAACCTTTTTACCTTCTTTAAACTGTAGAGACGCAGAAACACTCAGAGATCCTGGAGAACTGTGATTTCTGTGCTGGAGGGACAGATCCTGAACTCGTGTTTTTCAGGAATCGTTCTGAACCGGGTCGGTTACTACACCATCCCCTCCCTGGAGGATCTGGCTGAGATGATTGATGAAAACGGAGAGTGTGTCGTGGAAAACTTCACCATTGGCAGGAAAGGTAACGACAGCAAACAGCCGTCGCTGAAAACGATTCTGATTGGACAACCGACTCAGATCTCGGCTCTGATTGGCCCCCAGGCTACGGATCCATCTTCTTCCTTGGTGAGGTGAACGTTACGGGCCTGAACCTCGACGAGATTGTCCACTTCAGACGCAAAGAGGTCATCGTCTACACGGACGACAAAAACAAGCCACCGGTGGGGGAGGGGCTTAACAGGTGAGTGGCGTATCATCAGGTAGATCTGAAAACATTTTATTTCTTCTTCTTGGTTAATTCCAGCCGTTCCCTGATTCCCATGTCGACATCTTTTAAATGTTTATATAAAATCTTTTTGCCAGGCGTGCCGAGGTGACTCTGGACGGCGTTTGGCCGAACGATAAAACGACCTGCACTCAGATCCGGAGCCCCGAGCGTCTGGCCGACATGAACTACGAAGGCCGGCTGGAGAAGGCTTCCAGGAAACAGGGCGCCCGTTTCCTGGAGTACCGACCTGAGACCGGCTCCTGGGTGTTCGAGGTGGGTCGCTGCTCCTCCCTCAGAGTCACATGACCCTGAATGTTTTCACCAACAGGCTCCGCCCCCTCTCTCTGTCTCAGGTGGCCCATTTCTCTAAATACGGCCTCCAGGACTCCGACGAGGACGAAGACATCCCGCCCAAAACTGACCCCAAGAAGCTGAAAACGATGATGTCACTTCCTGCCTCTCAGCAGCAGGTGGCGCCGCAGGCTCAGGTAGCGCAGCCTGCGTTCCTCCTCATCCTCACTGATTAAAGGAGCTTACAGCTAAAATCTTTCTTTGTGCTGAAGGTTTGATTGTCTTCGGTTCTGTATCGATCAGCTGATTAGTGACCAGTCAGGCTGTGTGGGTGTGTGTGTGTGAAAACGCCTCAGAGACAGTAAGAACAGCGTCACAGGAGGAGTCATTTTAGCTTTAATCAGATTCCTGCTGTCTGACTCGACTCAGTGAAACAGAAAGAATAACGAGGCTGTTTGTTCAGTTTTACTCTCATTTATTAAAACTTTCCTCTTTGCTGTGGGAGTCAATGGGGGGAGGGAGGAATAGATTCACATTTAAAAACTGGGGGGAAGTCGAGCGAGATGGGACCCGTTCTTAAACGTTTGAAACGTTTCAGGTTCATCACTTAGCTACCCTGAAGCTCATTTTTTCCAGATCGGGTCACATGACTTCCTCTGGTTTCCGCTCAGGACGTCAGAGCGTCTCCTCCCACATGTTTAGAATATTTGGTGATTTTATATTTTTAGGATCATTTATCTGAAAGTGTGTGCAGGCTCATTTCCTGTCTGATGATGATGATGATGAACATCAGGAGAGAAAAGCGACTCTTGGCTTGTTTGTTTCTCAGTTGGAGAAAAAACCTTCGGTTCTGAGGATTTAAACTTTGTTTTTGTTGCTCTTCAGTGTTTTTACTCTTCATCATCCTGAGGAAATCTTTCACATTTTTCTGCTCAGGTTGTCAGAAATGATGTTAAATAAAATAAACTTTAAGATGTGAGATGACTTGTATTTGAATTTTGTAATTTAATAAAAGTTAAAGTTACTGAAGATATTTCTGCTGTTTTTTTCTGTTTAGTTTGGGATGAAATGTTTCAGAGACTCGTTTTATGGATTTATTTCCTGAATGATGGCGGTGGAAACGCGTGAAGCGGTTTCAGGTTTTAGCTCGCAGCTGTAAAAACCCGTGTTGTAGACGGCGCTGTCTTCACGCTGTGTGTGTCCGTGTCTTCAGTCCACCGTTGTGGATCTGGCGGGTGGCGTGGCGGAACTGGACAGCGACATGGCCGACATCACTCAGAGCCTCCCGACAGAGAGCATGCTGGGAGCGGATGACGACGGCGAGCTGCCGGCGGCGGACATGGACGCGGTGGAGCACGACGGCGTCTCGGCGTCCAGCCACATCGCCTCGTCTCTGGGGATCAACCCGCACACCCTGCAGGTAGAGACAGTGACTTCCAGGTGTCCGCCGCGGTCCGGCGCTTTGCTTCACGCCTCAAATAACCGCGGCGAGATCAGCTGGTTTACAGCTTGTTAGAGTTTAGGTTTCATGCTGAGAATCATGAGTTTATTAAGTAAAATTCTGTTTAAACTGGTTTATTTTTCCTTCAGATCAGAATCTGTGCTTTTAATTAATGACAAGTTTCTGTCAAACGTCTGGATGGATGAAAACTTTATAATCCTGAAGGAAGAAAAGTCTGTTAGAAGCTTTCTGCTGACAGATTGTTTAATAATCTATAAAACTCAGGTATGTGTGAGAAATATAAAATAAATCCCGGCTGAGTAGAATGTTGGTTCGTTCACCAAGAATTAAATTAAATTTTATTCACTTTGCTGTGAATAAAAACAGATTGTTTATGTTTTGATGGTATCTTTTTATTTATCCCTGAATAAATTTGGGGATTTTAGTCCAACATTAAGATGAGGCGCACTCCTGCTGATTGCATCACTTCCTGTTTGTTTTCAGATCATGAAGGCGTCTCTGTTCACCGAGGAAGAGGAGGAGGCCGACATGTTCCACCGCCACGGAGCGGCGAAGGGCTCAGATGTCTCGTCTCCTCACCTGGTCCTGCCGGGGGCTCAGAGTCGACCCTCAGGTCTGAAGCGCCGGCCTTCGTCCTCCTCTTCCTCCTGATGAAGACTTCCTGTCTGTCTGACTCTGATCTTTGTCTGTCTGCAGTTGGAGGCCTCCTTCAGGTCCGCTTCACCTCCAGCCTCCTCCCTCAGCTGTTGGACTCTCCTCGCCCCCCTCCCTCTCTGTCCCGGGGGGCTCCGGTGGCGGCCGACCCCTCCCGCTCCCTGAAGTGGAAGGTTCCGGGTCCTGCCTCCTTCCTGCTGCCTGCTCGGGCTCCAGAACCTCCGATCAGGACCGTGGGAGTCCGGCGGCTGGGGGGTCCCGTCCCTCTGAAAGAGTCAGTGACTCGGGGGAAGGTTGGTTTTGGATCAGAGTCCAGATGGACCCGCAGAGACTCGTTAGAACTGATTGGGTCTGAGACAGGAAACACTAATGAGCTGTGGTTGTTCTGCAGGGGGGCCTGCTGATGGACACGGGGCTGTTTGCCACCCGCTCCTTCAGGGTGGGCTGGGGGCCCGGCTGGACTCTGGCTCACTGCGGCAGCCGGATCAGCTCGCCACAGTCCAAACAGCTGGACTACCAGGACCTCTGCGCCACGACGGACTTCAGCTTCCTTCCGAAACCGGCCAGGACCAAACCGTGAGTCAGAGTTTAAATCGGGGGGGGTTAAAAGTTTCTGACTGCTGAATAAACAAAAACACGAGCCAGCAGCAGCAGGGATAAAAAGATCCAATCTTTATGTATTTCTAAGGGGAAATCTTCTGTTAAATATTTTTGGTTTAAAAGTTATTCAAATCTAAAGTCAGTATTCTGAGGCTGAACGTTGTAAAGTTCTCTGTCGGGACAGATTAATGTAGAAAACAGAAGCAAGTCGCCTCAGAGAACCGATGTTTGTGTTCCAGACTGACTGAAAGTCCCTACAAGGTGGTTCTGGAGCAGCTGGCGGGTCTGGACCTCCCTCAGGGGAAACTCGGGGACGAGGAGGACAGCCAGGCCGTACTGCAGCGCCCCCTGGAGATCTGTCTGAAGAACAGCACCGTCAGCGTCCCGGACGGAACCGCCTGCCCCGTGGTGCGACCGCAGGCTGGCGTGGCGGCGCTGCACCAGTACGCAGAGTGGATCACTGAGCTGAACGCCAAGCGGGGCGGCGCCGAGCGTGAGTGATGAGCCGCTCACTGTAACACCTGCCAGACTTACCTGCTGTCTGACCACTCCCCTCTGCCCCTGCAGCCCTCCTGGGTGACTGGGCCGAGGTCTGGACCCTCTGTGAGGCCCTCTGGGGCCAGTCAGGGCCCTCGGACCAGGAGCTGGACACCGAGCCGCTCGGCGACTACGAGCAGCAGCTGCAGAGGAGGCGCACCTTCTCCACCTGGCTGTCCCGCGGCGCCTCCTGCAGGGTGGAGGAGGAGGTGGGTCTGTCGGGGAAAGGTCGCCACACGGACGCCATCTTCAGCTTCCTGACGGGCGGGCGCATCAGCGAGGCGTGTCGGCTTGCCCAGAAAGAAGGTGAGCTGGAACTGTAGAACATCAGCAGAACCACATCCAGACTGAGCTGTGATGCGTTCAAAGTGCCTGGGAAAAGAGAACCACCTGATTTCAGATGAGCACCGACAGTCAGCTCAGAGATTTACTGAAGTTGGATTTGTTTGGGCAGAAAGAGTAAACAACAACAAACATGATGAAACACCAGAAATAAACAGAAATGATCCACCGTGAAGTGTTGGAGTCTGACACCATGTGTCCATGGCTTTGTCCCCAGGAGACCACCGTCTGTCCCTGCTGCTGTCTCAGGCCGTGGGCTCTCAGTTCTGCAGAGACCTCCTGGCCCTGCAGCTGGCAGACTGGAACCGCATGCAGACGGACCGCTACCTGAGTGAGGAGCGGCTTCGGATCTTCGCTCTGCTGGCTGGAAAACCTGTGAGCGGCTTTAGATCCAAACTCCTGATGTCCTCATGTCCTCATGTCCTCACGTCCTCATGTCCTGCTGAGCCGGTGAACATGTTCTCGTCGCTGCAGGTCTGGCAGTCCTCGGACTCGGCGGTGAACGTGTGCTCGGAGCTGGACTGGAAGCGCTGCATTGGCGTCCATCTTTGGTTCATGTTGCCTCCGACGGCGTCTGTGGCCGACGCCCTCGCCAGATACGAAGCTGCCTTCCAGGTGAGCCGCGGTCCGCACGCTGCTTCTTCTTCTGCTGCTTCTATTCGTTTAATCCTTCCTGTTTCTGCAGGGATCCACAGAGGCAGGGAAGTACGCCTGCACCCCCCTCCCTCCTTACCTGGAGGAGACGCAGCCCGATGAAGAGGAGGAGGAGGAGTCCGGACGGCCGCTGTACGACTTGTGCTTCCACCTGCTGAAGCTCTACAGCGACAGGTAAACCTGATCCCCTGAGATGAAACCTCCTGGATGTTTGTCTGAAGGAGTAACTCGTTAACAGCAGCACTTCCTGTTTCCTCCTGCAGACACTACGGCCTGCAGCAGCTGCTCGAGCCGCTCGCCGTCACCTGGCAGCGCCTGGATTATCGCCTCAGCTGGCACTTGTGGGGCGTCCTGCAGGCGCTGTGCTACAGCCACCTGAGCGCCTCGCGCCAGGGCCTCCTCCACACCAGCTACGCCGCCCAGCTGGAGAGCACCGGACTCTGGCACATGGCCGTCTTCATCCTGCTGCACATCCCCGACCACAGGTCCGCCCTCACCGTGCTTTGCTTCTGTCGTCCAGCTAGCTTTAGCTTTTAGCTGTTGTTCAGTTAGCTTTAGCTTTTAGCTGCCGTTCTGCTGGTTTCAGCTTTAAATTTCAGGAGGTGGTGTTGTTTTCTGATCGTGTCTTGTTGTCCCTCCTCTTCCTCCTCGTGTCCTCCTGTCTCCTCTTTCTCCTCGTGTCCTCCTGTCTCCTCTTCCTCCTCGTGTCCTCCTGTCTCCTCTTCCTCCTCGTGTCCTCCTGTCTCCTCTTCCTCCTCGTGTCCTCCTGTCTCCTCTTCCTCCTCGTGTCCTCCTGTCTCCTCTTCCTCCTCGTGTCCTCCTGTCTCCTCTTCCTCCTCGTGTCCTCCTGTCTCCTCTTCCTCCTCGTGTCCTCCTGTCTCCTCTTCCTCCTCGTGTCCTCCTGTCTCCTCCTCCCTCCTCGTGTCCTCCTGTCTCCTCCTCTTCCTCCTCCCTCCTCTTCCTCCTGTCTCCTCTACCTCCTCCCTCCTCCGGTCTCCTCCCTCCTGTCTCCTCCCTCCTCCTCCTCGTCCCTGCAGCCAGCGGGAGCGAGCTGTGAGGGAGGTGCTGACTCAGCACTGCCCCCTGCAGGAGACAGAGGAGTCTGTCCGCAGGGAGAGCTTCCTGACCGAGCAGCTGCGGGTCCCGGAGCCGTGGATCCACGAGGCCAAGGCCACCCGGGCCCAGAGAGACGGGGACCGACACCTGCAGGCTCTGCACTTGTACCGGGCCAGACACTGGAACCGGTGCCACCGGCTGCTGATCCAGCACCTGGCCTCAGGTCCGCAGGTTCAACTCCCGAGGAGCTGAAGTTCTGATCTGAATTAGACTTTATTTCGTTTTAATCTTCCTCCTGCAGATTGCATCATCAACGACAACCACGACTACCTGCTGGACTTCCTGGAGGGACTGGCGGTCCCTGAACGCAGCGCCACCATCCAGGACTGGGACACGGCGGGGAGGGTTTACCTGGACTACATCCGGGTCATCAAGTCTCTGCAGGTCATCCAGCAGGTAGCTTCTGGTTCCGACCCGGTTCAGACGGGCTGTCAGACAAACAGTGCTTCATGGTTTCTGCTGCTTCCAGATGGAGACGGGGGGTTACGAGCTGGAGCGTCTCTACTCTGATGTCACGTCTCTCTGCAGCCGGATCGAGCTGCTGCCCTGCAGCTCCGCCAGAGACCGCCTCGCCCAATCAGGTGAGAGCGCCTGACCCCTGGAGTAAAAGCATGACCCGTCAGAGGCTGTCAGTTAAATCCCGCCGTGTTTCCTCCTGCAGAGATGGCGAAGCGCGTGGCGAACATCCTGCGGGTGGTCCTGAGCCTGCAGCAGAGCGAGGCGACCCCTGACCCCCTCAGCATCCCGCTGACCCAGCTGGCGCCGCACATCAGCCGCCTGCCGATGCCGGAGGACTACACGCTGGAGGAGCTGCGGGGCCTCACGCAGTCCTACCTGCGGCAGCTCGTGGTCGGCCAATGAGAGCGCAGAGATCCGATGATGTCGTCACACTCTGTTCAGCTCTGTGATGAGGGCGGACAGGAGACATATGGAGAACCCAGGACCCGGTTCTGTCGGGTCAGATCTGATCGCGTCCAGAACCTCTGAAGCTCGTTCTGGGTGTCGGTTCCTGAACCCGTGTGAATTATTGTTTTTCTTTTTATTGTTGATATGTGAATAAACTGCATCTTTAACCGTCGGGCACAACGAGGGAACTTTACACACAGAGAAAAGGTTTATTTTTGTAGCTTTTTTTGCTCCTGAACTGTTTATTTCTGAGAAGTCAGAAATATTCAGGGAACCTCGGCTCAGTTTGTTGTGTGAGTGCATGTATTCCTGCTGCTCTTTTTTAATAAAGTCACAGAGAAATAAACGCTTTGTTGGATCTTATCGTGAGAAAACCTGCTGTGGACTTCTCAGCTCGTCCTTCAGGTGAAGGACAAAATGTCCCGCTGAGAACGGACTCATCTTCTTTCTGACGCTCCGGATAAAATGTCTGAGGAGCTGGAGGGACGGAGAGCTGTCCCGAGAGAGGCGGGGGACACCTGGACAGGCCTGCAGTCCATCACAGCTAATCTACAACAGAACGGTCCAGAACCAGAACCTCAGAGAGCTGAGCAGAAACGCTGGAAAGAAGAGTGGGCCACAACCAGGAACCCACTGAGAGTTCTGCTGCTGGAGGAGGTTCTGTTGGGTCAGGAGCTGGAAGCAGGTTCTGTTGGGTCGGGAGCTGAACCAGGTTCTGTTGGGTCAGGAGCTGGAAGCAGGTTCTGTTGGGTCAGGAGCTGAACCAGGTTCTGTTGGGTCAGGAGCTGAACCAAGTTTTGTTTTGTTCCTTATTTTCAGAGCAGATGAGTAAAAACATGTTTTTCCTTTTCTGTAACTGTTTGAAATGTTGATGTTTGTATTTTCTGTGAAGGTTTGAATCATCAGGTCACTTAGATGTTTTATTGATTTAACTTCAGATCAGATTGTTTATTAAAGCTGGTTGCAGAAGAAGAAGTGTTATATAATGATTACAGTGAGTTGGTTAAAAGCCAGCAGGTTTAAAAAGCTCAGTTTCAGATCATGTCACATCTCTTTTGAAGCTTCGAGGTTTTGGATCTGGTTTCCTTGGATCGTAGCTTCTGCAGAAAACGGTAGTATGTCCAGGAGTCTGTCTTCGAAGTCGCCCCCCAGTCTGACTCCAAACACTTTGGCCAGCAGAGAAGAAGAAACGGTGAAGGTGGTGACCTCGCCGCTGATGTCAGCTTCCAGCTCCGTGGAAGTCCTTCCAGCTTTTACGATCCCAATAACCAGCATGGTGACATCCTGGACAGCAGCCTTCTGGACCTGAACAGACACAGGTGAGGACAAACTGAAGGTCTGTCAGAGTCTAACCCTTAATGAGCCGAAGGAGACGACTACAGCTATCACTTACCTTGAGAATTCTGGTGGAGTCAGTGGAGTTGAGAGACATGGTGTTGTTGTAAGAACGGGTCTTTACGTTGATCACTCTGACAAAGTCTCCGACGGATGTCCCTCTCAGCTGAGCCGTGTCTTCGCCCCACAATGTGACCTCAATGCGACCTGTTTCATCTTTGAGTTCAAACTTGAGAACCTTTATTTTTCTTCGTTTGTTCTTCACTTTCACCTGACAGCATCGGTTAATCTGCAGAAAAAGTTCAGGAACAAGAACCTGAAAACGTTGAACACATGAACTTCATGAAACCACCTTCAGCACAATTGGGTCTCACCTCCGTCACAGTTCCTTTCACGCTCACGAAGGTCTCTTCTGAAGTTCTGATCTGTTCGATGGAGAACAGTGGACTCTGTTTACAAACGAGCATCTGAGCTTCCAGCTCCAGGTCCTTGGGGACAATAAGCGGAGACATCTTTGATGTTTTGGTTTTTTGGGTAACCTTCATGACATTCTCGTCAATTATTACATTTCTGAACGTGTAAGATCTCCCCTCAACAAATTCCCTAAATCGCTCCTTTCCGTAAACCATCACTTTGATGCTGTCGGTCTCATCAGCGACTCCCAGAAGGAAGAAGAATTTTTTCTCCTTCTTTTTGGTTTCGTATGTCCGCAAACCGGATTTCTGCACAACTTTCCCAGCTATGAGCTTTCCAGGTTCTTCCCCACTGATCTTCAGGTGTTTGATGGAGGTCCTCTGGACAGAAAAACAGTGAGAACCAGGATGGAGGAATTAATTATTCAGTTCTTTTTATTTTAATACAGACAGAAACAAATCATACAAATTTACATGTCATTGGGTGAAATAAGTTTCTGATCCCTAACAAACTTATTATAAGTTCATACAATCAACCAATCACAGAGCCTCCTGGTCTCAGCTGGTGAGGAGAATAAAGCCCGCCTGTCCACCGTCATGGGTCAGACCAAAGATCTGTCAGAGGACTTCAGGGACCAGATCGTCTGCAGATCGTCTGCTGGGGTCATTACTCAGAAATGACCATCAGTCACCATAAGATCTTCCTCTTATGGTGACAGGAGGAGGATCAGCCCACAGAAGCTGGGACCACAATACACTGATGGACGGAAGGAGGTCCAGGTACAGACCCGTCTTCAGGAGGTCCTCCTGCTGAAGAAGGTCCAGGTACAGACCCGTCTTCAGGAGGTCCTCCTGCTGAAGAAGGTCCAGGTACAGACCCATCCTCAGCAGGTCCTCCTGCTGAAGAAGGTCCAGGTACAGACCCGTCTTCAG
>NC_051442.1:159547-160373 GCF_001649575.2 Kryptolebias marmoratus
CAGGTCCTCCTGCTGAAGAAGGTCCAGGTACAGACCCGTCTTCAGCAGGTCCTCCTGCTGAAGAAGGTCCAGGTACAGACCCATCCTCAGCAGGTCCTCCTGCTGAAGAAGGTCCAGGTACAGACCCGTCTTCAGGAGGTCCTCCTGCTGAAGAAGGTCCAAGTACAGACCCAGGAGGACCCCACAGTCAGGCACGGAGGTGGAAACATCATGGTTTGAGGATGTTTTTTTGCTGAGGATACAGGACAGCTTCGCCTCAGTGAGGGACCAATGGACGGGGCCAAGTACTGTCAAACCCTAGACCATCCAAGGGGGACATGTTCACGTTACCATTCACCACAGCGGAGGGAGGAGCCAGAACCATCGGCCATCTTGGTCTGCCGAGACGAACTGCAGGAAACGTCTCTCCACCAAGGACATGTAAATTAATTTGTATTTCTTTATTTGGATTTTCAGGTGAATTTCTGTCTCAGCATTAAAATAAATATTAGAGACAGTTCAGTGAACAAACATCGAATCTGTATTAGTTATTATATTAATAATAATAATAATAATCCAACTCACCCATGCTGGAACCTTTTTCTCCTGGAACATAAACAGATTATTAAAATTAACCAGTTTAAAACTCAGCAGCAGCATTAAATTCATATTTATATGAAGGTTATTAGCGACTGTCAAACAAAGTCGCTGAGCAGCTGAATAGGGGGAATCCTCGTTGACGCGCCAGCTGATCAAAACTCAAATCCACGCTGCAGTTGAAATGTTTATTTTTATGCAGAACATCAGCGGACAACAAAAACCCGTGTCCAAAGGCAGCATTAAAAAC
>NC_051442.1:160473-168506 GCF_001649575.2 Kryptolebias marmoratus
CTTCCCCCATCACCCACTCACTAAGAAGAAAAAACACCAGGTGAGCAACAGGTGATCTATAATCACTATCAACACCACGTGATCTAAAGCTACGCCTATCCACAACAAAGGTTATCATAGAAACGTTCACACTTTACTAACTTTGATTCTTATTCTTAGAGCTGCTTGGCATCATAATAACAGGTTTCATTTTTCTTTAATTCTCCGCTTTATTCATTTCTTTGCATCAAATATATTTATAAAACATCTTATTAACATGAATAGAAGGTTCTGACTTGTTACCTCGTTGGACCGGGTTTCTGCATCGTCTGGAAAAGAAGAAGAAATTGGTGAGTTTCCAATAATTATCCTTCTGTGAACCAAATATTTCACCAGTTATCATTTATTTGTCTTTATAAATTAGCAAGATAACAAGAAATGAAAGATAACCTTTGTCCTAATCCTGTGTTGAAGCTGTTTTTGTAATTTGTTGTGGAGTACCTCAAAGCTCTAAGTTAGGCCCTGTTCTCTTCTCATTGTATCGGTTTTAGTTTGGGGCCCTTTTTGAGCAGCTTTGGATCATATTCCTCTGTTTGCTGATGACCTATAGATCTGTCTGCCTAGCCCAGCTAACATCTTTCAGCTCAGCTCTTTCTTCACCACAACAGACCGGAACAACAGCCTCATTACTGCAGACGGGGCCCCAGTCCGCCAGTCCATGTCCTGCTCCATCCTCCATCAGTCCCAGATACCTGAACTCTGAGCATGAACACCTCGCTCCTGTTGAGAAGCTCAGTCTCAGGTGTGAATATCAGGCAGAACGTTTGGTCTGAGATCTAGTTTCAGTCATGCCTTAAGTTCTGTGAAGCTGAAAGCTTTCTTCCCTTTTCTGTCCTTAGAACGTAAAGCAGAACCGCTGTCTGTTCTCTGAGAACTCACCAGCTTCAGGTTCTTCATCTGAAGACTCTGAATCACTCACAATGTTGTTCTTCTCAAATCCTGTCAAACACACCACTGCAGATCAATAAATCTGGTTTTTTTACAAAAAGAAAAAACAGAAACGGAGCCCATAGTTCAGCAGCCATGTTAAACAGCAGCTGCTGATCAGTGAGCCGTTAAAGGTGTTTTAGGAGCCATTTTAAACAAGTCAGACTGTATAAATACATGCAGCTCCTCCTGGGTCCAGCAGGGGGCGTCTGATTTCAGCTGCACATAAAGAACGCTCAGACTTCTTACTGAAGCACTGTTGTAAAGTTTAAATAAAATGATTGTAGTTCTGGATAAACATCAAGTCGTCACCTACCTGACTTAGGATCAGCTCCAGCCTTCCTCTTCATTCCTGCAACGATCAATTTTAGCAGTTAAACATCTGCAAACAGCTTCAAAGACAAGTTCATCTCTGTCCCTGATGTCCACATGACTCTGAGGACAGAACATCAGGACACAAACTGATCAGCCAAAACATTAGGACTACCTTCTACTTTCTGCTTTTATCATCATAAGAGCCCGGACCGACCCCCCAGGAGTTCTGAGAGTTGTGTTTGGTCTGCATGGATGCAGGGGCGGGCGATCCTGGTCCTCAGAGCCACGATCCTGCATGTTTTACCTGTTTCCTGCTGGACTGAACTGAGATCTGAAGAATTTGGAGTTCATCTACCAATCATCTTCTTTTCCAGCTGTGGGGGCACCAAGTTCAGGAGGGAAAACCAGACCTCCCTCTGCAGCTCCTCGTGGAGGATCACAAGGTGTTTCCAGACCAGAGAGGCTTGGAAAGTAGACGGACCGGAGCAACACCCTGATTACTGCAGATGAGGCCCTGATCCGTCATCTGTCTCCAGCTCCGTCCTCCCGGACAGCAGAATGCTTGGAGGTGTGGCTGAGTGTGCTGCTCTGCAGCGTGTCTCGGCAGGTGAAAGCAGTCTGGGCGAATCTTCAGCACATGCCGTGTCTCAAACAATATCTTCTTTTGGCTGGAGAGCAACGGAGCTGAAGATGGCAGAAACAACAACTAAAATGATCCAAACTGATGTGAAAAATCTTAAAGACGACCAGTAAGATCAGGTTTCTTCACTGGACTCTGCTGAAATTATGATCTGGTTCTGGTTCTGGTTTGTTGTAATTTATGCATTTCAGCAAGAGGAATTGTTGAAGGAACAGTTGGTGCTCTATAAAATGGTTCAGGCCTTAAATGTAAGGTTTTTTATGTTTGTAGGTTTTTCACTTATCAGACCTAAATAAATAGAAAAGCGAGTGAAATCCTGAGTCTGGTCAAATCCTTTCTTTGTCAAGTGTGGGAAGCCATGATGTTATAAAGACACTTGACAGTTCCACCTTTTCCATAACAGAACCACATCATCTGCAAAAACCAGAGCCGAGACCCTAATGTTCCCAAAATGACCCCTCCTCTCCACGACTGAGATCCTGTCCATAACACCACAAACAGGATTAGAGACCAGAGACGAAGTCCAACCCAAAGCTCCACTTTTTGCTGAGGTCTGGGTCTACAGGGACAGGATGGTCCTTAAAGGACCCCCACAGGGTTTTCTCCAGATACACAAAACACAGTTAGACCTGGACAGGAAGGTTTTTATCCTTCAAAAAGCCAAAAAATGAAACTCCAGTGGTATTTTCTGTCCGGTTCAGATAATTAATTGCAACACGCAGTATGTTGTCCCAGGATTCATCCACTCACTGATGAACGCCTGAATGCTGTGAACCTGAGTGGCTCAGCGGACCTCACACATCAGGGGGGTCACGGAAAAAGCTGAAAACACCAGAGTGGTTTTATGATTTTCCTTCAGCTGATGTTGGCTTCAAAACACTTTTCAGTTTTAAAGGTTTGCTTCTCACCTGGAAACTAAACGACCTGAACTCACCTGTTGTCTTGTTTTCCAGTTTGTCCACAAAGGGCTGCAGCAGATCTTTGATTGCAGAGTCGTTCCTCGGTATTTCAGGCATTATCGACCTGATTACACGGACAGATTCCTCCACTCCGTGGTGCTCGATGATAAGTTGAGCCATCTGCACTCTGTTCTTGGGAGTCTTCTTACTTTTAGGGATTTTTTCCAGATATTCCAGCATCTTTTTGTACTGCAGCTCAGACAGCTCCTCGATGATGTTGATCAGAGCTGATTTCCACTTTGTTTGTAGAATCGGAGACATCTCTGATACACAGAAGGAAAAACAGCCACATTAATACATTCAGGATCATTTTAGTGGGTTTATGATGGACATATGGAGATCAAACCTGGGATTCCTGAATGCTTCTGTCTAAAATTATTTATATTCACCGGAAGTTTCAGACTGAAGGAAAGATTAATGGATCCAAACTGACTGCAGCTCCAAAAAGGCTTAAAACAAAATTAATACAGGCTCATGTACCTGTATTAAAAATCAGAACGTTTCAGAAATCATTTTAAAGATTTACCATCAACTTAACAAATGTTCTTTAAAGACGCTTTCAGTTTAATCAGTGGTTAGAAGAACATTATTCTGTTAAATAACTAGTTTTAAACCTTTGTTCATCCTAAACATTAAGTTTGTTATATTCTCATTCATATCATTATTTCCAGCTGAATTAAACAGGTCCATTCCTGGAATAAAGGTAGTTAAAACTAAACCACCAGTGTGGTGGGTAGTTAGTCCTGTTGTTAAAGTTTAAAATGATGCCTTCAGGAAATCTGAGGAGTTTCTGTTTATGATTAAAGATCTGATATTTCACCTGTTTATTCTGTCAGCGAGGGAACATTCAAACTAAACTTTATTCTTTAACAGGCATCCAGTTTTATCTCACTTTTACTTTTCTTTCACGCACTAATTTAAATATCTTAAAACTCTTTCAAACAGACATGTACACTTTATTTCTGAAAGGAAACTAGAGAAACGTTCCTATCAGCTGATTTAAAACTTCATTAAACTCACTGAATCTGCTCTTTCACTCGATGTTTGGTCCTCTGGATGCTGTCCAGCTCTTCGGCAGCTTCCGGTCCTTTAACGTCCTTAAACGTCCTTGTTCTCAAACTCAAACTTATAAATATTTTCAGAAAAACACCTCTCTTCGTGGCTAGGAAACTTGAAATGAAAACCCGGAAGAATATTCTCGATCATATTCTCGCGCCACTGGAGAGGAAGGACGTGGCTCCTCCCTCTGCATGACTGCGCATGCGCGGATCTCGTCTGACGGGACTGCGCATGAGCCGATAGGCCGGCAAATAACGTGTATACTAGAATATACGTGATTGGCTGGCTCTCTGAAATAGAGAAACACTGGAATGGACACTGAAAGTTATTATCCGCCATCTTGCTAGGTGCTCCATGTATGACTCTGTACAGTTAACAGGTTAAAGCCTCGTGCTGCTGTGACGTCAGTTGAGAAATTTACTTAAGTATTACAGCCATGTGTAATTTATAACACACAAATTGATGTCTTATTAGTTCATAAATGATTTGATTTATGAACTATTTTCTGACAGCATACATAACGGACAAGACAAAGTTAAAAAGTCACATTTTCAATGATTTATGAACTATAAGACATAATACTGACAGAGGAAACGTAATGCCACGCTCTTTGAAGAGCTGGTTCTGATAATAAACTCCTAATGTGTCTGGTGAGAGGAAATTAAACCTCGGCTATTTTTAAGATTCCATTATGATCTTCTTTAAATAAACTCTTAAATCCTTCGATGGTTTATTTGGCGTTGGAACAACGATCGGTGGAGATCAGACCTGGAGCCACAGATTTTCTGTCAGAGGAGGTAGAAATTATTTCATGTTGGTGTATTCTCAGCCATCAGGACATGGCAACCTCTCAGCCATCAGGACATGGCAACCCTCCATCAGTTAGGATTCACATCAGCGCTGGCTGAGCTGCAGCTCCATACCATGATAGAGCCTCCACCATGTTTTAAAGATGGCTGTTGACTCACCGTTGGACCTCCAAACCAAAAATATCTGCTTCATTTCTCACTCAGACTAAACAGCTGATTCTCAGTTTTGTTCTTTGTATTTTAACAAACTTCAGCCTCTGATTCTAAAAATGAAGACGAACCTCGTCAGGTTTTATTCACACACGCTTTATTGTAAACAATCATCCATCAGAATGTTTTTAACACCTTTGAAATGGATCCGAACAGCAGAACGACAGGGAAGAGCTGATAAATGTTAGATTTTTACTCATTCACTCTTAATTTAAATCACAACATAAATCTGATGTTTGGAATCAAACCCAGTCAAAGTTTGGTCTCTGTCACCAAGAATCCAACAAACAAACAAACAAACATCCACAATCAACACATTTAAATTCAAAATAAATAACCGCCTGACCATGCCCCCTCCTGTACCCTGTAGCCAATCAGAGCTCAGATCGGACTGCGGGGCAAGCTCCCAGGATGGACGGCGTTTGTTCGGTCGGGTTGTTGGGGGTCAGAGGTCAGGCTGAGGCGGCGCCGCTGCCCCTTATGTCACCATGTACTCCTGTCGCTTGTTGAGCCGCACCTGGCAGAGCGAGACCACGCCCACCACCACGTAGACGCCAGCGGCGATGAAGCAGTTGATCCCCACCTGGTTGTAGAGACTGTAGATCTTCCCCGGCGGGTTTTCACTGCGACACACATCAGAGCCTCGTTACTGAGCTGTTCCTGGGTCAAAGGTCGCCTCTTCACAGTCGGTCTCAAACAAGAACAAACTTAAACTCCAGTGAGAGACAACAGGTTCCACCACGGCGGTTTGGCTTTAACTCGACCGAATCAAATACATGCTGAATTCATTAAATACTCTCAAATTTACAACTATTATCTAATATTAACCGTTTAATGGACGTCTCAGTAAGTGTGGACACATCATCAGAGTAGTTTGTGGTTCTGAAGCTCAGACCTCCGAGTGTCTCCCTGCTGAGAATATATGAGACCACCGGCTTTAGATCCGCCTGAACCAAGCGTGTGCTGTGGTGAACTCTGGTGTTAGAAGACCAACATTTCATCAACTCAATAAAACCAGACAAACAAGACATTTCATTGTTTCCAGGAAGTTTCTGCAGGTTTATAAAACACAGCATGAAGTCGCTCTGACTCACTCGTTCCGGATGTCCTCCTCGGTGAACGGGACGTCTTCGATCAGGACGGCCGACTTCGCGCTGAAGAAGATCCCCAACATGGCCTGTAAGACATCAGCAGAGGGGGGTCAAACTGAGGGGTGCGGGCTCAGCAAGGCCGCTCAGTGTGTCTGGACCGGACAGCTTTCCAAAGACAAGCAGGAAAACATCACTTTATGTTAGCATCTATCTAAGGCCGCAGCTGGAGAACAAGTTTAATTTATACTGGTTTCTGTGAAGGAAAAGTTCTTTTCTGTTGTTAAATAAAAGCTAAATAAAAACAATGTAAAAACGGACTTCCTCCTCTGGAACATCACATGACCCACCTAAAGGAAACTGTCTGTTTTCAACTCTGGAATAAATGATTAAAATCACTGAAATATCCAAAAATACCCTCTGCATTAATTTAACTGACATAAACTGATTAATAAAACCAGCCAATACTGTTTATCTGCCTGTAAATCCAGGATTTAGCCAACGTTAAATGTTTAACACCAGCCACAGTATTACGGCTCCGTCTATTTACTGACAACCTACTGGATTACAATGATTGTCGTGCTACATGGTTTATATAATATCGGTTTATAGTCCCTAACTGACACCAACCCTGACCAAACTAAACTCCATTCATTTAATATAAACGATAACATGAACGTCCCAGTCAACAGCTCACTCCGTCCAGGAAATAGCCTGATCCCTCGCAGTCTTACCAGCATGATGACCCCCCAGATGCTGATCACCATCCCGCAGGCGGCCATCTTCGGCCCGCAGAACAGAAGCGACGGCATGTCCGCGTTTACCAACCGATCGATAAAAGATTACTTTACTACGTTTAATTATCTGAACCGATCAAAAACGATCCATCGACGGACCGAACGGCGCAGTCAGCTGATCCTCGCCACTCGGCTTCACTCGGAAACGTTCGGGAAGTTCCGCAAAACGAGAACCTACAGGCCCCGCCTCTTCCGCTGAAACTAACCAATGGCATTCAAGTTCTGAAGTAGCGCAACATTCTCCGCATCCTGTCTGCCCACCTTTGTTGTGCGATATTTATAATTTCCTTCTAAATATGTGATTTTTAAAATAATTCTGTGTAAATTCAGAACTTGTCATCGGCAGCGTTTCTTCGTATCTTTGCCTGTTTTTGTAGAAAACGCGCTGACGGCAGCGATCTTACCGAAGCTAACTGTGGCTAGCAGCTAGCGTTGTGTTGATTTTGTTTTTGTTGTGATTAAACGGAAAAAGAAGCCTCACAGAAATGACGTCTGCCTCTGCCAAGGTAAGTTCTCACCTGGTTTAATGCGTTTAATCCGCTGAAGTCCGCACAGTGGAGCCGTTTTCGGGAGCGCGCCGCGGAGCCGCACGCAGAACTCCATTCAGAAAACTCCTCATTTTAACTCCTCTTGTCTTGTAGCGTCAAGAAAAACTAAAAACAGCGCTTTAATATTTTACACTTAAATCAGAACAATCCAGAGATGAAATCTGCTACTTTGGTTTTATTAATTTGGTAATGAATATAATTTTTTTAAAGGTTTAAAGGCTTCATTTCTTTACTGCTACCAGCTGTTTATGTCACGTGCCTTTTTTTAGTTTACAAAATAAGGTTGGGGTAAATGCATTTTATTCTTTACTGTCCATTAAGTTGTCATTAGAAATAAAAGTTCCAAGAAAGTTAAAGTACTTTATTTAAATTATAACCAGAAGGTAAGACTTCAGGCTTAACAGGAAGCTGCTTCTCCTGTTACCTGTCTGTCTCCATGGAAACAGGTGGTATAAACCTGTCTCTGTCTCCATGGAAAGGTGGTGTAAACCTGTCTGTCTCCATGGTAACAGGTGGTGTAAACCTGTCTCTGTCTCCATGGAAAGGTGGTGTAAACGTGTCTGTCTCCATGGTAACAGGTGGTGTAAACCTGTCTCTGTCTCCATGGTAACAGGTGGTATAAACCTGTCTCTGTCTCCATGG
>NC_051442.1:169284-179659 GCF_001649575.2 Kryptolebias marmoratus
GGTGGTGTAAACCTGTCTCTGTCTCCATGGTAACAGGTGGTGTAAACCTGTCTCTGTCTCCATGGTAACAGGTGGTGTAAACCTGTCTCTGTCTCCATGGAAAGGTGGTGTAAACCTGTCTGTCTCCATGGTAACAGGTGGTGTAAACCTGTCTCTGTCTCCATGGTAACAGGCGGTATAAACCTGTCTCTGTCTCCATGGTAACAGGTGGTGTAAACCTGTCTCTGTCTCCATGGTAACAGGTGGTGTAAAGAGACAGCAGTAAAGCAGCTTCTTGTTGTTCCACGTTCACACCACATCCGGAGCACGGGTCAGAACCGACCCACATTCTGACTCTGAGCTTCCTCTCTGCAGGTGGGGGAGATCTTCTCAGCAGCTGGAGCTGCTTTCACCAAGCTGGGGGAGCTGACCATGCAGCTGCACCCGGTGTCCGACTCCAGCCCCGCAGGGTAAGGCGCACAAACAAACGCACACCTTTACCTCCTTCCGCCCACCCGCCCGCCGTCAGCTGCTGCTCGCTCCGACCCGAGTCAGACATGCTGAGCTGAACCTGCAGAGTCCAGTCAGACTGATTCTTATTAACGTTATTATCATTTGATCCAGTAAATATCTGACCGATCGTTTCTCTGTCTCTGTACTCCGTCCCCGTTAGACCTCCGACACAAAAATACATTTTTATTATCAGTTAGTCATTCGCTCATAGTGGACTTACTCTGGTATTAAAGTTACTAAAAGTTTTATAGTTTCCTGTGTGGAGATAAATCTACACAACTAAAAGATGCTTTTATGTAAGTTTTCTGTTTAAAAGCTGCTGAAACAAAACAGAATATTTTAGTTTCCCGCGGTTTGAAAAAAACAAACAAAAAATAAGTATTTTTAGATTTCTACAAATCTGTTCTGATTTGGAGCTTCAGTAGAAACCAGTTCACTTTTTAAACTTCAGTCAGTCAAAAATCACAGAACAAACTGAATAAACCTTTAACTGAACAACTAAAATGTGCAGAAAGTCGAAGTCCAGCAGCAGATCGCAGCTCCAAGTCACCGAGCTTTAGTTCCGGTCCAGCGGCGACCTGTTAGGACCCGGTTGGACTCACCGGTTCAGGTGGGCCGTGAACTGACGCTGTGTTCGTCCTCAGAGCCAAGTGGACGGAGACGGAGATCGAGATGCTGCGTTTGGCCGTGCGTCGCTTTGGAGACGACCTGAACAACATCAGCAGCGTGATCAAAGAGCGCACCGTGTAAGTGTCTAACCACACTGAGCTGGGGTCAAAGGTCACGCAAACAGGCTTCATCACTCAGGTGACCGAAGGAGGATGGAGGATGGACGACTCGACACACGGAGTAAAAACGAACAGGTTCAGACTCAAAACGTCTCTTTAAAGGTTACAAACCAGCCTGTGATGGCGTCCAACTCTCCGTGGACAGAGACAGAGACAGAGACAGAGACAGAGACACAAAAACCAAACATTTAGGTTCAAACTCAAACAGGTCATGAAAAGAGGAAAACGTTTCTGCTTTCATTTTATGTTTTTAATGTTTGTTTAATTTGATTTAAGTTTCTTTGAGCTTCATTTTTCTTTTGTTTGATATAAAGTTTTAGTAAAGTTGTTTTGTGTTAAAAGCAGTGACTGTCGAGTCTCCGCCCACTTTTTAAATCTTTAAACTGGTTTTCTTTAAATCCATAAAAATAATTAAGACTGTTGCTGCTGATTGGCTGACAGTTTGATTGAAGCTGGAAGCTGATTGGCTGACGGTTCGATCGGGGCTGGAAGCTGATTGGCTGACGGTTCGATCATGGCTGGAAGCTGATTGGCTGACAGTTCGATCGGGGCTGGAAGCTGATTGGCTGACGGTTCGATCATGGCTGGAAGCTGATTGGCTGACAGTTTGATCATGGCTGGAAGCTGATTGGCTGACAGTTCGATCGGGGCTGGAAGCTGATTGGCTGACAGTTCGATCGGGGCTGGAAGCTGATTGGCTGACGCGGCTCTTCTTCCTCCTCAGGGCTCAGATTAAGAGCACGGTGAAGAGGAAGCTCTACGAGGACAGCCGAGTCCCCATTTCCTCCGAGTCCCCAAAGAAAACAGTGAAGAAAGCCGCCGTTTCCATGACGCCAGCCCCAGCGCCGCCTGCCCCCGCCATGATCAGCGTGCCAGCCTCTCAGGTCGTCGTGGCGACGGGGATGCAGAGCAGCCCGTCTCTGGCCCCGCCCATCAAGAAACAGAAGACAGCAGGTGAGAGATGGTGATTTTCCTGCTGCTCAGAGTTCCTCAGCTGCAGGTGTTTTAGCAGCAACCGTCTCTTCCTGCAGACGTGACGCTCAGCGCTCTGAACGACTCGGACGTGAACAGTGACCTGGTGGACATCGAGGGACTCGGAGACGGGTCCTCCACCAAGAAACTCAACTTCGACCAAGGTCGGTGCCGGACAGACGGAGGTGAAGGTTCTGTTCTGGTTCTGGTTCTGACCGGTTTGTGTGTGTCTCCTCAGAGAGCCTGAACCTGGACTCCAGCCTCATCATGAACTCCAGCGACCTGCCTCTGCTGTCCCGCTGACGCCGCCGCTGAAGCCCCGCCCCCTCCGCACACACTAACTTGAAAAGGACACTCGGATCAGTGTGTAAGACGGAAACTTCCTGTTTCAGGTTTATTTTTCTATCTGAATTATGTTTTCATTCGTTTTAGTTTTCATGTTTGGGAAACTCATCATGAAGAAAAGTGGAGCTGCAGATAAAAATCACGACTAATTTAATCCAAAACGTCTGTTTCAAGATATTAAAATAATCTGTTGAAAATAAAACGTGATGACTCTCAGTAAACAATCTGTGTTTCTATTTACTGCTGACGAGCTGGTTGCCACGGTGATTCCCAGGGAGGGACAGCCCTTCAGGCAGAAACTCAGAGTAAAAAGTAAGCCTCAGACAAACTATCAGTTGGATCAGAACTTCTTGACCCGTGAGCAGCAGAAGGTTCTGATGGTTCTACAGGGTTTATGGAGGAGATCTGAAGAGTTCACTTCCTGTTTGGAAGCTCAGAGTTTGGCTGTGTGACCTCTGACCTCTGAGAGGACACCAGCAGGGACACTGGGTGGACGGAGACAACAGTATAAAAACATTTGGAGCCTGAGGATCAAATTAATCAGAAACGTTCATCTAAAAATCTGCTTCATTAAACAACAAACTCAGCTTTTAATCCAACATTCAATAAAAACAGTTTCTGTTTATTGTAACAGATTTTCTTTAATAAACAATATATAGAATTATATTTATAGCGTACATGAATCGTTTCCACTAAAAACTACATTCAGCTTTTTTACAGCCATGAAGGAATGAACACATGAACAAACTTATTTCTGCATAAAAATACATCATCTCATCTGTCCAGGATTCCTGGCAGCCAATGTGCTTCAGTTCCCTTCGTTGGCTCCGGCAGCCATTTTGAACGTCCATCTCAGCGTGGAAGAAGGAACCATTAAACTCTTTATTGACATTGGTTTGAATGCAGCTCCTTCCAGCCGGCTGAAGGAGGAACTACGGAGGCCTAAAAGGGTCATTTTGTTGAACTGAAGAACCTTCGGTTTTCTTCTTGCTACAAAAAACGTCCATCTGAGCGAAAACAGAAAGAATTCAAACCGCGGAGGAAGTTTTGGCTTAAAATCATCTTTGAACCAATAAATCTTTGTGTTGCGGCGCCGGGCGGCGAGCCACGCCCTGATCCGGTGTGCAAGTTTACAAACTAAACTGGTAAAGCTACAGTTTCTGTCCGAAGAGCAGGCTGGAAATCACTGGTGATCAGCCGAACGATTTGATGAAGTTTGTTTATAAAAGCTGGACTCTGTTTTATTTCTTATTTCCGATAAGTTTGATTCTTTTATGGGAAGTTTTAAAGCTTCTTTTTGTTGAATCAAACGTGTCTGAAACAAAATAATCTGAGGAACAAAGATTTACTGATCATCTGTGCAAACTAGAGGCTCAGCTGGTCGAACATCAGCAGAAATATTCATCTGTTTTTATTAGGAAAGACATCAGAGTCTTTGTTTGGACCTGTTCCTGTCAGACGGGAATCTTTCTGAAGGAGGACATCCGTCCAATAACTGCTGTCTTTGCTGCCAGCTGTGGTCAGATGAATAAAAGGACAAACGTCCAGCTGAGCTGAACTTTATCTGTATTTCTGTCCGATCGGAGCTGCCGCGGCTGTTCTCCAGGAGAATAAAGACACTTTGATGAGAAGAGCTTATAGAGACTTTGAACACATCCTACAGATGACCCCCGGCCTTCTGACATGTTGAGGCACGACGATGAGCGAAGGAACAAAAACTACAATACTGTCAAAGTGCAAGAAGCTGGAACCATGAGCCGACCCGGTTCTCCACTGATCTCAACAGAACCACCGTCATCCAGCGGTGAAGGTTTAACACACGGAACGCCGAGGTTGTGCAAAAATCGCAAACAACAAAACGAGTAAAGCTGGGAGGAAACACTGGTTCCAGCCCCGCTGCTCCAGGATCAGCAGGTTCTGAGGTTCTCAGGTTCTCAGGTTCTCAGGTTCTGAGGTTCTGAGGTTCTGGAGCGCCAGGTGTGAGTTAGCACAACGCCAGGGCGGAATGACATCAGCAATGACCTCAGAGGAGCAGCAGCTGCTGCCCATCAACCTGAGAAGGGTCAAAGGTCATCTGGAGTCCATCGTTCACCAGAGAGGAAGATTATTCACAGGAGGAGACATTTAGGACAGATTCACCCTGAAGGTCAGACCGTGCACTGCTCAGAGACTCTACAGGCCTCAGTCAGCAGGTCAAAGGTCAAAGGTTAAAGTCTCTTCTCTCTAAAAACAACATGGCAGCTCGACTCGGGTTCATCTGAAGGAACCAGAAGACTTCTGGACCAGAACCAGAGGACAGATGTTTACCCAGAATGCACTGCAGCTGTCAGCACGGTGGTGGAGGGCTGATGGTTTGGGCTGATTCTGGAGTCAGATGTGAGGCCGTCTGTCCAGAACCAGAACCAGAACCTCAGAGAGCTGAGCAGAAACCAAAGAGCTGAAGCAACGTTGGAAAGAAGAGTGGGCCACAACTCCTCCACAACCAGGAACCCACTGAGAGTTCTGCTGCTGGAGGAGGTTCTGCTGGGTCAGGAGCTGGAACCAGGTTCTGTTGGGTCCGGACCTGGACCCAGGTTCTGCTGGGTCAGGATCTGGACCCAGTTTGAAGACCTTGAGGACCACTTCAGGTTGTTTCAGTTTCGCCGTAAATCTTTGGAATTAAAACTTTGTACTTCCTGTTTGTTTGCGGCCGCTGCTTTCAGCGCCACCTGCTGGCCAGGTGACAGCCACGCCCCTGATGAGAAGCTCTGATGGGTAAACACGTCTAACTTCATGAAACAACGACTGCTGCAGAGTGACGTGGGTCAGAGACCTGACAGGACGGAAACTTTCTTTGTTCAGAGTTAATATGTACAAAAATCACATCGAGGTTCTACTGACGGATCCAGGAGGGACCAGCTGTTCCTCAGAGGGGCGGAGCTCCAGCTTCTGTTTGCATCTTCTGATGGTTGATGGTTCTGCTGGAACCAGGTTCTGCTGGGTCAGGAGCTGGAACCAGGTTCTGCTGGGTCAGGAGCTGGAACCAGGTTCTGTTGGGTCAGGAGCTGGACCCAGGTTCTGCTGGGTCAGGAGCTGGAACCAGGTTCTGCTGGGTCAGGAGCTGGAACCAGGTTCTGTTGGGTCAGGAGCTGGAACCAGGTGGTCTACGTGGACTTTGGAGGACTTTGGATGGTCTCTACATCTTCTCAGAAGCATCAGTAACTCTGCTGAAGTTCTGTTGGACCTGACGGACCTCCACCATCTGAAGGACGTTCTGTCTGTCTCCATCTGCTGAGACGTCCTCTGATTGGACCAGGCGTCTCCAGGACCCGTCACCAGGTTTTGTTTGGATTTTTACGTTAACCCTTCGTGTGCGGTGCGTTCAGGTACCCCCCGGGTGTTTTTCTGCGGGAACCGGACCTGAAGGGGAACGCTGGTCTTCTGTCTATCAAATGTGTGTAGAGGAAGAGGCGGGGCTTACAGTGATGCTGGCAGCTGATAGGATAGAAGTAAGGTGCTGCTGGTGGCTGAAGACCCACAGTGACAGGACGTTAGTGTCCGGGGTGCTGGTGGGACGTGAATGGGGTGAAGGAAGGGGGCGGAGACAGAGACAGTGGGCGGGGCTGAGAACCGGCGCCTCCTACGGGAGGAGAGTCCGCCGTCGACTGAGAGACACTGAAACGGACGGAGAACCGGGTGAGTTTTCAGGCTGACCGGATGTCAGGAGGCCATGTTCCTCAGGTGAAACTCACCTGATGGTGTAGCTGCTGCGGTGGGCGGGGTCTGTTACCCCAGCAACAAACAGCTTCTTCGGCGGTCCGTCTGAGTCCACCCCTCCTGAGAAACAAAGGTTCAGAAACTTAGACGTGTTCACTGTTCCAGCTGCTCCCTACTCTCACTGCAGATCACAAACAAGGTTCTTCAAAGTGATTCTGGAAAAAGACAAAGAGTTTAATCCCTGGTTGAGCTCAGGATCCTCCAGGTTCCCCCAGGTTCCCCCAGGTTCCTCCAGGTTCCTCCAGCTCATGAAATAAAAGCAGTTAGCACAGTCAGCTCGGGTTCTCCGGTGTTCCACCTTCACGCATGAATTACCTTTTCTCTTGAGCGGCGTTAACAGCGGCCATCTGACGGCGGCGCTCACTGCAGGCCTGCTGGACGCCAACACAAACAGCACTCAGACAGGAACTTTCAGAATAAAGGCGCCTGTTTGGGTTTGGACAAACCTGAACCTCCTGGTGGGACTCGGGGACGAGTTGGGCGTGACGCCGCTGTCCTGCGATGGAAACCACTGAAGAAGAGAAAACAGGAGGGACTCAGACCCGACATCCGATCCAGGTCTCACCTGAAGCCTCAAATCTGGATTTAGATTCAGAATTCTGGATCTGGTCTACGCTCCGGATTCATCTGTAGCCAAAGAAACTAAACTAAACTAAACTAATCTGGACTAAAACTAAAGAGTCACGTAGAAAAGTCTCCAGGTTTTCTAATCTGCATAAAATCCAGATTTTTAATTTAAGTTTAAATTTAGTTGAATAAATCTTAGACTTTTAATTTCATCTGGATTATCTGGATCTGGATTCAGGGATTTTATTCAGGATCTAAGTCTGATGTAAGAATCTAGATTCAGCAGAAATGTTTGGGTCCGGATTCGATAAAGTTTTTAGGATCCAGGTTTTAAAACTCGACCACTGGCTGCTCTCATTCTTCTGGTTCTGGTCGACCTGTAATCTAGATTTAAAAGCTAATCTGATGTGGAACCAGAATCGGAGCTGCTCAGACGCTGCTGTATCCTCCAGCCTTCAGGTCTTAATCCCAGCATGAGTTAATCTGGATTCACACTGTCTGAACCGTCCGATCTGGATTCTGTAGCATCACCCTGATTCTAATCCAGACAGGAAACAGAACGAGCAGACCGGGAGCCTTCAAAATAAGAGCGCAGACTCTCACCGCTGAGGCGTGCTCGTGCCACTGGCTGCCTGCAGGAACTGGGATCAGACCGGACGGACTGGGAGACACAAACACATGAGGGGTGAGTCTCAGAGAGGCCAAAGGTCATGGAGGTGTGTTTGACTCACCTGAGTCTCTGCAGACTCCCCCTGAGCGCCATCTCCATGTTCTCCTCCTGTTCCAAACACAAACACACGGTTAACGGAACCGTGTGACGGCGGCCATGGTGAACTCCTCTTAAACTGTTTGTAATCTTTGACATGTTAATAAAGTTTGTTGTAAACGCTCTGCAGGGTCCATCTGTCTGAGGATAAAGGATGAAGAACCGACTGTATATTTAAAGCAGGTTTCCATGGAAACCGGCTGAGTTTAAAAGTTTTATTCTTTAAAACTGAACTGAAACATCAGAAATTTAAAGAATTATTTTTATTTGGTGTTAATAAATCCTTTTAAACTTGGTCTGAAGCTGAAGCTGCAGACAGATCCTCTCTGGTTTTAAAACTAAGCAGCAGGTTCTGACTCACCGGTCTTTTCAGGTCCGATCCGCTCAGGGAGAACGGAGACAAGGGGACATGCTGACAGAGGAAACACAAGGACAGAAGAAGACGGTCAAATCTAAAAACACAGCATTTTATCCAAGCCTTTTATTTCAGGTGTTCTCCTCTTAGCCTTCTGTTCTCCTGGCTGAAGAACGGGTTCTCCTCAGCAGAACCTCCTGATGACGGACCTCTCAGGTCTGTTTTCAGTCAAACTGTCTTAGATTCAACTAAAGAAACGAGACCAGATGTCGTCTCTGTGACACAAAGAGCCCGAAGATAAGATCTTTGTGTCAACACGACTCTGGTTCTTCTTCAGAGTTTAGGTCAGAGGTCAGAGGTCAGACAGAACCAGAACAAAGCTCTGATGTCTCCCACCTGCAGCAGAGCGGTGACTCACCTGAGACGGGTTGATGGACACGCTGCTGCGTCGGAACCGAGCCGACGACACGGGACTGAAGACAGTCATCCCGTCACTGAGAGACAGGAGGACAGGAGGACAGGAGACGTTACTGTCATTAACTGAAACTAAACCAAGCTCTGCTGAGACACAACGAGCTGAAGCTGCTGGTCCAGGACAGTTCTAAACCAAACATCCATCAACACTTTGGAACGGCTGCAGTTCCATCTTCAAAAAATAAATCCACTGCTAAAAACCACAGACAGAGAAATCAGAGCTTCTTTAACTCATTTTATCAAACTGTCAGTTTGAGTTAAATATTAAACTACAAGAAACCTGTTCAGAGCTGAAATAATTCAATAATTTCATTTTTTATCATATCAGTCATTTTTTAAAAGAAAGCCTAGTTTATTAAAGCCAAATATGTGCAGATTTTAGTGTTTTGATGCCTTTTTCTCTGTAATAAAATTGTGGAATTTGTAGATGTTTTAAAACATTTTAGAACAAAATTACTAAATAAAATAAGTTGTAATTTTTCAATATAAAAGCCCCCGGATTGAATAGAAACAGTTATTCGTGGATAAAATAACTTTTGTATGGTCAGAAAAGATGTTTAAGTTAGTAAAAAATATAAATTTGATCCTTTTTAAACGGGATTCGGCGGGCTCACAGGTGTAATACCACTGACCTGACACTGGTGATCATGGGGGCGCTGTTCGACCTCCGGAGAGCCCCGCCCCCTGCTCCGCCAGCTGCGCCTGCGCATTGGTCCACTTCCATCCGTTCCATCCTTCGGTCCGCAGGCCGGCGTGGGGCGGCGCTAGCAGCCGGCCTCCGAGCTTCCTACGGCGGGGACGGACTGTAATCGAGCCCGGTGGAAGCCCGACCCGCAGGCCTCACAGGCAGCGAACCCAGAGCCGCCGAGTCAGCGGACCGAACACCGAACCCACGACCGATTACCGCATTTTCTGCGGAAAATAAGCACCGGTTCCGTGCGTGTCTGCGGGTCGGAGCGATGGGTTTCACCCGCAGTTCCGCTTCACTCACTCCTCTTTATGTGACGAAAATAAAAATAATCCGAGCTTTAATTCGAGCCCAAACCAGTCCAGGTGAAGTTTAATAACCGTGTGTTCCTGACTTCCGCCCGGCGGTTCCGTCTCTTGGTAGAAACTTTAAATCCGAACAGCTGACGGGACTTTTAGGATTAGCTGTTGAGCTAACTTGTTTTTGCAATAAAACCTCCAGACAGAGACCAGAAAACTGCTAAAAACGGCCGAACCCGGACCGGTCCACTGGTCCTCAGGGGGGAGTCTTCCCTCGGTCCCTCAAAGCTGCCTGCAGACCCACAGAAGGTCCGGAAATCCGAGAAAAACAAGAGTTTTAAAGATTTTTACAACATAGTCCTTCAACAAATAAGAGGTAGTTCTTCAAATGATGAAATGGCGCCTCCTGGTGGTCAGGGAGAGAAGTGCGGCGACAACAGCGTAGAGAAAGTTCTGATCAAAGTTTAAAGTTCTGTTCGTCAGTTTAATGTTCTGATAAATGTTCTGATCCATTTTCAGGTGGTTTAATATGGTTTAAAGGTAAAATAATGTCCGGTTTAAATTTATAACAAACATTAAATGAAATAAAGAACATTTGGGTCGTTTTTATTGATCCAAACAGAGTCGATTCTAATTTATTGATCTTTTTATGGATTTAAACTCTGGTTTATAAATCTATAAATCTTTGGTTTGTCTCCAACTCGGAGCAGTTCTGTCAAAAACGTCTTTAACGTCTTTAAAGTGAAAATAAACCTGAATAAAAACACCTTTTATTTTGTTTGAGACAGACCTTCTGGACCCGTCTGTCTCAGGTCGAAGGTCAAAGGATGGATGGACAGGTGATGGACAGTTGGACAGGTAATGGACAGCTGT